>NC_064614.1:485933198-486236229 GCF_023898315.1 Schistocerca nitens | reverse complement strand
TGTGAGAAACATGTATAGTTCTGTACAAAGGTATTGCGGCCTTTCTCACGTATAGGGCTTCCCACCCATCTCTGCCAAGTATATATTTCCGAAATGAAACAAACTGAGAAAATGCAGTTGGCTAGAGATGCGCCTATGCCAGGAACTTACACAATGAACAAGAATATACAATCCATAAATGTCAACCAACATAATTTTCGACACGAAGTTATGTTTTTTTAAACGGCACATGTATATTTTTTCTACGGAGATGAAAACTGGAGGTGCAATTAGTGACGGAAGACTTGTTTTCACTGCTCTAAACCTCATACCTTCTGAAATACGTACACTTTTAAAAGACAGCAACGGCGCCACAGTTTATACTGTAAGAGGAATGGTGGCCTACAGCAGGCTTCAGGACAATGCAGGCTATCCGCATTAGGCCATTACAGCTTTCAAACAGAAACACCAAGTCTTTCATCACTAATTGTACCTCTAATTTTGATTTCAGTAGTAAAAATTTACATGTTAAAACGTTTCATTGTTTTTTGCTCTAATTTTTTAATGTTTTAGTTGATAGTGTAATGATGTGTAAAAAAGGAATACCATATTTAAACTGTAAAGAAGAACACCATTTGATAAATGTTCAAAGATTGCAAATAACATGCCGAAACTTGCAGAAGTTGTAAAAGTGGTGGTTACAAAGCCACTAAGAATAAATGAAAGAGCGTTATTCTTCTACCTTCTTGTATTATCACCTTCTGTTGTTTGGAGCTCAGGCTGAGCAGATCTAAGTGTCGTAGTTGTAATTATATTTGTTCGATAAAGGTTATTTGAATCTATCTGTTGTGTCAGCTCCCTCATTGATTTAAGCCATTACCTTGTCTTTTAATGGTTTATGTTATCACTTCTGATTGTTGCAGCAAGCAAATAGAAGATTTTTGCGGCGGATAGTTACACTACGATCGGACATAATTAGTGTCGTTTCGTTAATTACATTTTAATTAATTTCGTTAGTTACTTTTCAATTAAGTGCCCGAACCCCTCTGATACATTTATTTCGATGGTTTTTGCGATTGAAATTGCGCGGGTCGGAGCTGTTTCTGTTTCCGAAAAAAGTCGTCTGTCACTCTACTCAGTAGCCTAATACAACGCAGAACTGGAAATAATCTGCAAAAGGGTGGATTTGTGTAACGTACATTGGGCTATAAAAGCAGGAAACTTTCCTTTGACGCACTGCATTGTGCATTTTTCACCAAAACTATCCGTCCTCAGTGAGGGTTGCGTCCATGTCGCTTCTGTTTTACTGTTCTAAATTGCTGCGTTTGTGAAGTGTTAAAGTCTTGCCACATCTTCGAGAAACATTTCATCTGGCTCTCATTAGAAGACTTGTGGTAACGTTGAAATGCGTTGAAAGTAATGTTTGTTTACTTGTTGGGACTGTGTATTCCTGCCCATTGTGTGAGCCACTGAAATAGGTGCATCCGTGGACAATTCCAATTTTCACATTTTTTTTTCCATTTCAGAAATATACGAGATAGCAGAGTTAGATGTGACGTCCTGTATACTGGAACGACCTAGGTGTTTCTCCAATCACGTGGCAGTTTCTGTTGATCAAGTGATCTACAGTAACTGATCCTAGATCTTCCACATATTAAATAAATATGTGAATGGGCATCCCGCTATGTCCTGTTCCTTCCCCTTTCTCGATCGACTTGAATCCACTTCTCTATCTGTCATTTTAGAATGTGTGCGACTGTCGATCATAGAAAATGCACCGTGACCTACTCCGATAAAGTGGTTGAGGAAGACAGACTTTGGTATATCGGTCTTAGTTCTATCGTCTTCCATTTCGGTGCCATCATGTTCAACGACATTTTGAACAACGACCCTGTTCAGTTGACTGATTATACGCACATCAAATTTTTTAGAAGTTTTTGCAGTTCATTGGTTAAGACCTTGCTTTCAAATTAACTCAACACTTTTCGTGTAGCTGTACATTTGCCTGTTTGGTTTAGTTCAAAACATTTGTCAGTAAGGATTCGGCTGTCTTTGAATGTGTTTTGCAGTCCTTTCTGCTTTCTTACTAGCTTCCTAATACTATTATTGGTCCTTGGTAGGTCTTCCACATCCCACACTATCTTTCAAGGCACA
This sequence comes from Schistocerca nitens, assembly GCF_023898315.1. Taxonomy (NCBI): domain Eukaryota; kingdom Metazoa; phylum Arthropoda; class Insecta; order Orthoptera; family Acrididae; genus Schistocerca; species Schistocerca nitens. The sequence continues at coordinate 486,234,096 of NC_064614.1, read as the reverse complement.
AACATACGTGACCTAATTTTGAATTTTGAAAAAGATCCTTCACATTCTTTTCCCTGTACGTGAATATTTGCTGCTAACTATCCTAATCATTTTCCTTTCGGCCTAGTTAAGCAGATATGTCATTATACCTTCCTTAACTTTTCATTCGATGCCAATGATAGCCATTTTTATGACAGTCTTGTGACTGCCGATATAGTTCTTCACGGAGTAGAAAAGTTTAGAACAGATCCAATAAAATTCCCTCGTGATAGGACTGTCTCATCAACTGCTCTAACCAATTTTCGGAAAATATATTTAATTCATCATAGCAATATTCATTATTCCTGTCTCCCGGTGTAAAACCATGGCCGGCCGCGGTGGTCTAGCGGTTCTAGGCGCGCAGTCCGGAACCGCGCGACAGCTACGGTCGCAGGTTCGAATCCTGCCTCGGGCATGGATGTGTGTGATGTCCTTAGGTTAGTTAGGTTTAAGTAGTTCTAAGTTCTAGGGGACTGATGACCGCAGATGTTAAGTCCCATAGTGCTCAGAGCCATTTGAACCATTTTTTTTGTAAAACCATGCGTGCCCGTGTATATGGATGTCAGACTGAAAACTCCTCCTATCGCTATGCCTTGCATTTAGGTGTCATATTTTCCTTACTTTGTCTAAGCACTCCGCCACTTCAATACTTGATTTGGGCAGACGGTAATATCGTCGAGTTACTAATTTAGTGCTACTTTTGGCGCTTACCATGAACCACATCGTCTCAAATTCATATTCTATATTTGACCCACTAGACATTATGGAGTTTTTTTACTGAAGTATATACGCTGCCACCACTGGCATCCATTCTGTCTTTTAGATATACGTCTCGTTCTCAGAGTACTCGTAATATATCACTACCATTTACTTTTCAGTCGAAGCATTGCGTGTTACGGTTAATAACACCTTACCTACAACGGTTATGCAGTTAACTAACGTAAAGCTTAGATTTTATGTCTTTGAACTACATAGTGTTTATTCCCATCCATAACAGCTACAGGTGCTTTGTACAAGGGTTCCTTCTTGTACTGCGTCTGTCTGTTCGTAGGGCATAGAGGGGACCTTCTCTAAACCAAAACACCTTCTCTTCACATGTGGTATGCTACCTGAGTAAGTGCTTCTGGAAAGTAATGTAACTCACCCCCTTCACACAAGGCGCACGCATACGCGCGCGCGCACACACACACATACACACACCGTAGGTTAAGCCTACCCTCCGGCTCCATTCCAGAATGCCACAGTCAGCGAGCTGTGCTTTCACCCTTCAAGCAACCGACCTTCACAGCCAAATTGTGAGTGAAGTCTATGTTGTCTCTCTACATCATCTCTCACACCTTTACATCACATATATGAATTGTAATAAACAGTTGTTTGACACCATATCTGTGGTGTCACCGCTAGACACCACACTTGCTAGGTGGTAGCTTTAAATCGGCCGCGGTCCATTAGTACATGTCGGACCCGTGTGTCGCCACTGTCAGGATCGCAGACCGAGCGCCACCACAAGGCAGGTCTCGAGAGACGTACTAGCACTCGCCCCAGTTGTACGGACGACATTGCTAGCGACTACACGTACGAAGCCTTTCTCTCATTTGCCGAGAGACAGATAGAATAGCCTTCAGCTAAGTCTATGGCTACGACCTAGCAAGGCGCCATTAACCATATCTGGAGAGAGTCTCACTTGTATTATCAAGAGATATGTACCACAAGGAAATTAAAGTTAAGTAAACCTCAGCTCCGTTCTTTTCTTTATAGCATTCATAAGTATCCTGTTTCAGACCTCACGCAAGACGGCGTGAGTTGACGCGTGCCCTTTCGGCTACTTCAGTGTGGCGTAGCTAGCTGGTTACGCCACAACAATATCTAAGTTTTGTTGTCCTCAGTTGCGTGTAATGTAATGTTGTTAATTATCACTTTACGTCTGTCTAATTACAACTGTTGTTGTCTTTCAAAATAATAAAGGTGAAACGCGTATGGAACTAAAATTCAGTTGTTATCAGACGGACATAAAGTGCTAATCATCAACATAATGTTGTTTGATAGTTTATCCTCTCTCTGAGCCTCGATATACTGAACTCCATAGTACTAAGATCTTTGAAACTACAGTGTCATGCTGTGGAAATGTTATCATTCGCTGGTGGTTCCGGCGTGATCTGGAAGAAAATGTGGCTGGCGGGGTAAACTTTGTGTAGCGTGATGAGTCATAGGGTTCGCTGAGGTGGCAAGTGTTACACAGAAAAATTAGCGCTCACAGAAGATCGAGAGGAAAGGTGTTCCCGTTAAGATGATCGAGACACAGAAAGCTAATATAATTCTTTCGATTTTTTGTTTCAGCAGTGTTACTGATGGCTGCTGCTGATCCGATCGTTATCGAAGGCATTTAAATTGCAAATATTGGTCATCTTAACGCTTGAATAATGTCGCACTATTACAGACTTTTCAAATACATTCACTCTGTAGTGACAAAATAAGGCAGAAGGTGTAGATTACATTCTTTCGGAGTTTGTAAAAGCATTGGGCCAAGTGGAAACCACATCACTGTTCAAGTTGCGTCTGGGGACATACCATCAGGCTTTCAGAATAATATGACACACACGATCCTGAACACAGCAAGGACAGCCTGAGAACTATTACACAATCAGTGTAACAGCTCGTGCATCCAATTTACCAACTAAAAAGAAATACAGAAGACTGGAAAAGAAAACTGGGGATCTATTACATGACGATCAGTTTGACTTTAGGAAAGGTAAAGAGACCACAGGGGCAGCTCTGCCTCTGCGTTTGATAATGGAAGCAACTGTAAGGAAAAGTCAAGACACGTTCATACGTTCTGTCGATCTAGAACAATTTACAATGGTGACGGATGTTCAGAACTATCAGGAAAATAGGTTTAATCTATAGAGGAACACGGATAATACACAATAACTATAAGAAAAAAAGGAAGAAATGAGGACAGAAAATGAAGAACGAAGTGATTGGATTAGAAAGGTTATAAGGATGTAGTCTTTCATACCCACTGTTCAATCCATACATCGAAAAAGCAATGCAGGCAATAAAAAAAAATGGTTCAAATGGCTCTGAGCACTATGGGACTCTACATCTGTGGTCATCAGACCCCTAGAACTTAGAACTACTTAAACCGAACTAACCTAAGGACATCACACACATCCATGCCCGAGGCAGGATTCGAACCTGCGACCGTAGCGGTCACGTGGTTCCAGACTGACGCGCCTAGAACAGCAAGGCCACAGCGGCCGGCGGCAATAAAAGAAAGATTATGGAGTGAGGATAAAATTCGAAGTATAAAGACTTCAGTGATAAGGTTCACAGATGACACTGCTATCCTCAGTGAAAGTGAGGAAGACTTACAAGATCTGTTGAACGGAATGATCAGTTTAATGAATACAAAATATGGATTGAGAGGAAGCGATGAAAGACGAAAATATTAAGGTGTATCGGAAAGAGAAAGCTAACATCAAAATTGGTGAGCACGAAGTAGACGACGTGAAGTAATTCTGCTACCTTGTAAGCATACAGTGAACGACGAAGCTAGGGGGACAGCAACAACAGACTCGTCACAGGATTATTTGGTAACCGTGATAGCGTTACGGAGATGTTTAGCAAACTCAAGTGGCAGACTCTGCAAGAGAGGCGCTCTGCATCGCGGTGTAGGTTGCTCGCCAGGTTTCGAGAGGGTGCGTTTCTGGATGAGGTATCGAATATATTGCTTCCCCCTACTTATACCTCCCGAGGAGATCACGAATGTGAAATTAGAGAGATTCGAGCGCGCACGGAGGCTTTCAGACAGTCGTTCTTCCCGCGAACCATACGCGACTGGAACAGAAAAGGGAGGTAATGACAGTGGCACGTAAAGTGCGCTCCGCCACACACCGTTGGGTGGCTTGCGGAGTATAAATGTAGATGTAGATGTAATGGCGAAGAGCGCACTCCTGTCTTTAGAAATCTACTAGCATCACACATATCCTTAATCTGAGAAAGAAATGTCGAGAATGTACGTTTGGAGCACAGCATTGTAAGGTAATGAATCACAAACTGCGGTAAAACGGGAAGTTTTCAGTAGAATCGACGAAGATAGGAAAATATGGAGAACACTGACAAGAAAAACGAACAGGGTGACAGGACATGTGTTAATACACGGGAAACTTCCACGGTACTAGAGGGGCCTGTAGAGGGTAAAAACTGAAGGGGAAGGCACGGTTTGGAGTATACCTGACAAATAATTGAGGACTTTGGGCGCAAATAATAATCAGATATGCAAAGGTCGGCACAGCAGTTGAATTCGTGGCGGGCCTCTTCAAACCAGTCAGAGGATTTACGGCCCAAAAGAACTTTATCATCTTCATAGTATATCATGTTCGTATCATTTTCATCAAGATTCGTTCTTTCCACTTCTCAAAACATTTCCGCATGTGGTTTTCCATAACGATGCTCAGAATGTCGTTGTTTTTGTCATCTGAAAGGAGTCCACATGACAGAATTTTGTGCAATATAGATGTAGCGCCTTTTCAAAAATTCATCTAAGTGATATTGATGCTAACAATACATTGGACGTAAAATATCGATATTTTTTATATATCTGATTTTCTGTACATCAAAAAGACTGGTACTTATTTGAAAAAAAGTTGTTACTTTTGAGACAAGGGTATGTTATTATGTAAATCAGTTGTATTAAAGGTCTGTGACTGGTGATTTGAACAGAAGTTGTTTCAGGAGGTTTTTTTTCAATTTCTGTATATAAGCACTGTTACATTTTCATATCTTTCACAAAGAAAATTTATAAAGCTTGTTAATTACAGTGAAATAAATATTTTATATTGCATTAGCTATTGCCGGCCGCGGTGGTCTAGCGGTTCTAGGCGCTCAGTCCGGAACCGCGCGACTGCTACGGTCGCAGGTTCGAATCCTGCCTCGGGCATGGATGTGTGTGATGTCCTTAGGTTAGTTAGGTTTAAGTAGTTCTAAGTTCTAGGGGACTGATGACCATAGATGTTAAGTCCCATAGTGCTCAGAGCCATTTGAACCATTAGCTATTATTTATTCCAAACTGGAAAGAGTTTTAGGAAATCAGCTGCATTACCGTACAGCGTGATTTACAGTAACAAGTGAACTGTGCTTACCTCCTGTGTGTTTGAGGCAGTTAATTAAGAGAAAGAAATATGTTGCCTAGAAATATGTATTCCCGAAACTTTATTATCGTACGTTAACTATTTTCTGTGTTGCGATTTTTTTTCTTCAGTGTAGATTGCCGTGCTTGCTATGACTTAGGTTTCTGTAAATTATTTTCCTCCCAAACCCTCTAATTTTGGGAAGTTCTGCTATTTAACTGTTCCATACAGTCATCATGAGTGAAGACTAAGGCGTGGAAATAACAATGCTTCTGACAGTGTTTCATGAAACTTTAAATCGTTCCATCCGATCGGCAATCCGAATGTGCCCTCGTGTCCTGCGCAGTTTTCTCCTCCAAGAATTCTTCTCATTTTTTGTCCATGTCTCAAATGATTACTGACATGTACTAGGCGTTCTATGAATGTAACGATGTCTTTAATCCTTTTTGTCATGTAGTAATCTGATACTAGATTTACTTAATTAATCTACGTTTTCTTATCTGTGTTTGACAGTATGTGTGAAAAAACATTCCTTACTTATATCCAACACCCAGTGAAAGACTATAGTAAGTGGAATTGTGAATATCTTGTTCATCGGAGAAATATATCCGTATCGTCTATACCTCGACAATACATTGTCAATGTGTAAAACCGAAATTATAACACCTCCATAATGTCGATATTTCTGGTTATATCGTAATATTTTTGCCATCTCCAGAGGGATGTAAATTGTTGGCCTGATTCATTTTGGTGAAGCTAATCACAGAGCAACGACACAATCGTAGTACACCATTACATTTACTTCCTCAGCATCCACTGTAATGCTGAGGTGGTATAGTTCTTAAAAAGCGCAAAACAGTATGAGAACATTTGTTCACGTTTGCAGTGAAACGTTTTATAGAAAGAAGCGCAAAATTAAGTAAATGTGAAGTCCTTAGTTATCAGCATAGCCTAGTTTCCACTGACTATGCTATGCTGACAAATTCTAGTGTCACAGTCAATGAATATTCCTTCATTTGGTGCAGAAGGTCACAGCAAATGCGCGAACAAGAGCTCTGCTAGCGTTAAGTGTACGTTAACGCCTTTATTATTTGATCTGCTGTGAATGTAGAAATAGAACCGCAAACGGAAAATGCGGCCTATTGTAGAATTTTGTATAATAACTATAAAACAAATTCCCTACTCGAATGCGACACAACAGGTTGCATCGTTATAATAAAAACGAATTACATATAAAATTATGAACATGAGCTACACAGGGTAATACTAGTTTCTTTGTGTACTATGGTTTGTCAAAAGCCTAATGTCGATATCTAATATATTTCTAAAACACTGGTGGTATCCCATTTAAGTGTTACACCTTGTGTATCTTGCCACCTTAGTACATAAGATTGCGCTCTACTGCATATTATCTGGTTGTTTTATGCCAATATACTTTGCATCCATAGCACATCCATGTCTTCTGGTCACACTCGGTATAGCAATTTTTTGTTCCTTAATGCAGAGCCATAGTTCGATCACTAAAAACCGTATACTGTGATGAAGACTGATGATTACGTCCGTTCTTACAATTTTCTCGACATGCTGTAAGAACTCACAAGTAGTAGGTAGGCAGATTGTTCCTTGCCAAGTCTAGAGAGATAAGAACACCACAAGATATTTGGTCTCTTTCTTGTGAGGGCAATAGCACGGACGATAGCGACGTTTCTGTTTTGTCTCTGCTTTCATCATCTCGCAAATCTTTGCATTAGGTATGTGCTAAAGATCGATGGGTATCCTCCTCGCTAAGCTATGTGGAAAATATATCGTTGTTTCTTTGCTTGTACCAACTTTCTTTAAGTGAGAGTCGCGTTATAGTTCAGTTACGGCCGCGGTTGTGTCGATCTTTGCCTTCGGTTGCAGTGCGGTGCGGACAGGGCTGTTTACGTGTTCGGAGCGGCGCCCGCATTCGGGGTGTTTACGTGCTACAGCGGCTTTCACGCACGTGAGTATCATTCGCAGGAAATGGCCAGTTCATATCGGAAATTGACGGTGAAATTCAGCTTGTTGAATGAATATGCACATCCCAAACCACTGAAGTAGAACCATCTCTTCAATACGATGTGAAGATACAATGTACTGATCTTGTTTCCATCTAATTAGTAATTGATATTGCTAGAAACGCAGTTGTACAGAAGATGGGGAACGCGCTAAAGTTCCGACATTCGGACGGTATCATCGGTCAATGACGGTGGATCATGTGGGTCTCGGTCTCAGGACGATCAGCATATCTGAATTCCCATTCGAAGTGATGGCAGACGAAGAGGTGTCTGCAACCAGGCCCTATGGAACACTTCGCAATCACGCTGCGCGAGAGCTGTGCACAACTGATTGGATTGTGACAGGTACGCATTGAACTCAGTAAGCACGTTCCGTCCTGCATCTACATTTGGGGATGCAGGCCGATCATCATATATGATGGCCTGCCAGAGACCTGCTTGGGTTGTCAAAAGAGGACCACGTTAGCTCAGAGTGTCTGGAGCGACATACGGATCTGATGCCTTCTACCATCCTGACATCTTCACCTCTCACATATACAGCGGTGCTCTGGATGGAATCCAGTCAGATGCATGGATCTGACCGCCCTGAGGATCTTTCGCAACCGGTGATATCAAGACGGGATGAGGAGGGACAGCTGTTGCCTAACAACATCCTTTCTCACACCCCGTCGGCTCTAGAAAGAGGGAAGAGAAGCCCCAATGCTGAATGTAAGTTGATGCGATGGATGTCCCCATCGCCGCCTTTGTGCCTGGACGTCAGGATTCACTCCCATCATCTGACATAGAGATGCGCTCTCGGAAACAGCGGTCTCCAAAGAGGCACAGAAGCGAAAGATGACCCCAGGTAGTGTGGCCACGACACAATCGCGAGCCAGTGCGATCTTTCTCTACCACGATAACTTCCGATGGGCACATCCACGCCAGATTTTGACGTGTGTCCTTCCACTGGGTTGGCCTCCGATATGCACTTGTAGGACGTGCAGCTATTGATTGCCGTCCAAAGCGACAAACAACAACCTGTGTCAGGAGAAGTATCCCCCAGCCACCAAGTTCCATTGGGGAGGCTTCTGAAGACCTTATCATTCATCAAATGGCATGGGCAGATGATGTTGTCCCCGAATCTTTGACCCAGAATGCACTCGCGATCGTTGCCGCGGCGATACAGGAACGATAGATTGTTTTGTGCGGTGAAGAGGCGGCTTGGTATGATTGATCTGCTGCTGTGATTACACATATTCCCCCTGTTGATTTGAAAGTCCCATTGCCGGCAGACCATCTGCAAGCCTACAAATTTGCCTCCATCAATCTCAGCATGATAGACACACATATCAAACTTCAACTGCCGCACGATATGTACAGGGCGGCGGTTGTGGACGTTGTTCTATTGCAGCTAGTTCAATGGAGACCTTACCAGACTTCTGTAGGTTTACTGTTTACGTCTCAATCGTGCTGCTACAGAAGGCAGTGCAATGTCTGCCCTTCTGTGAGATAGAATAATGGTAATCAATGTGGTGTACAGCCAACGGCCTAGATGCAGTGGTGCCCGCATCTCGTGGTCGTGCGGTAGCGTTCTCGCTTCCCACGCCCGGGTTCCCGGGTTCGATTCCAGGCGGGGTCAGGGATTTTCTCTGCCTCGTGATGGCTGGGTGTTGTGTGATGTCCTTAGGTTAGTTAGGTTTAAGTAGTTCTAAGTTCTAGGGGACTGATGACCATAGATGTTAAGTCCCATAGTGCTCAGAGCCATTTAGATGCAGTGGTAACAACAGTTCCCCGTCAGAACAGCTAAGTTCTGTTGGGGTGGCAGCACTTGGATGGGTCACTGTCCAGGTCTGCCAAGCGCTGTTGGCAAGCGGGATGCACTCTGCCTTTGTGAGACCAATTGAGGAGCTACTTGACTGCGAAGTAGTGGCTCTGGTCACGAAAACTGACAACGGCCAGGCGAGGCCACGTGCCCCACTATATCTGTATTCAGTGACGCCTGTCAGCAGAGGATGACACGGCGGTCAGCAGGTACCATTGGGCCTTACAAGGCCTGTTCAGACAGAGCTTAGTTTAGTTTAATATGGTGTACTTGCCACTGGCACAGGGACTGGCATTCGATATGCAGGGGACTAGAGCTGTTAGTGTCTATGCCCCTTTTGGACGGACAGATAAAAGGCATCACTGGTCACAGTTTTATGCAGAAGACATTAAGCCTCTTTTCGTGGGTCGCTATGACCACATCGTTATTGGCAGAGACATTGATAGTGTGCTGTCTCAAAAATACCAACAACCAAACAAAACTCCATGCCAGAAACTAAGTATCTTGGTACAACAGCTGCGTCTTGCTGATAATTGAGAGCTGTTACACAGTGATCGCTCTGGCTTCACTTATGGGACTAGTCATTCCACTAACAGACTCGATCATATCTACATCTCCTCTCACCTTGCGACGTCGATTCTAGCAGCAGACTGCTGGCCCACGGCTTTCATGGACTGTAGAGCATATATCTGTACAGTCAACTTCTGGAGACAGATGGTGTTGAGAAATTGGGGATTATGGACTGTGAATGTGGCACTCCTTCAGCATTAGGAACGTAGGCAATTCATAGTGAGTATGCGGACCTCATGCGAATCTCGGTTGCTGCGGTACCTGTCGTGGCTTCATTAGTGGCTTGAATGTATTAAACTGGCTTTACAGCGTGCACTGGTTGATTACGGTAGGGAAAGATCACTGTGGCAATGACAAGCGACAGAGTTCTACTACGAGCTCCCACAATCCCCCAATCGGCAGATGGAGATCCATCGCGCCAGCGTGAAGATTCTGTCTTACCCACCACAGGCTTGCAGTTGTTCTGGTGCAAATGAGATGCCAGTATCGGACTGGCGAAGAATCTCCGTCTATGCACCACATCTCTGAAACCCCGACCGTGACGTTGAACACCAGTACATAGTCTGGATATCCCAGATGGTAGCAGGGTGACAACCCAGGCAGACATCACATGTACATTCGTCGGCCATTATCATCGATTATGTCACGAAATATGCCTCACTGATGCAGCCCTGGCAGCTGTCGCTCAGACCCTCCCTGGGACACCTGATTATATGGTGTTGGCATCGCTTTTGGAGATCACGAGCGATGGTGTCATGGCCGCCCTTACCAAGGGGCAGTTAATAAATCATCAGGTCGAGATGGTATTCTGCTGAATCCTACCAGACCTTTACGGATTTGATGGCCCCACAGGGAAAGGAGATGCACCAAGAATTATTGTCATTAGCGATCGACATTCCACCAGCTTTCATGGAAGGTCTCGTTACTCCGGTGCCCAAACCAGCTGGAGACACACGAATTGAAAATTACCACCTGATCATCCTCCTCAACTGCGAATTCAATATCTTCATCAGAATCTTGGCGAAGCATATTAAGAAAGTATTGCGTGCCGGCCGCGGTGGTCTAGCGGTTCTAGGCGCTCAGTCCGGAGCCGCGCGACTGCTACGGTCGCAGGTTCGAATCCTGCCTCGGGCATGGAAGTGTGTGATGTCCTTAGGTTAGTTAGGTTTAAGTAGTTCTAAGTTCTAGGGGACTGATGACCACAGATGTTAAGTCCCATAGTGCTCAGAGCCATTTGAACCATTTGAAAGTATTGCGTCATTTTATGTCATATGAATAAACATCGCGGGGGGGAGGGGGGTGATAGATGGTCCATAGCAACTATCGAGATGTGATTGCACTGGCATTGGCCTGAGGTTGCGTAGTGGCCTGATCTCCATAGACTTCGCTCACACACGTTTATCAAAGTGAGCCATTCTTTCCTTGCTGCTGTGGTGGATTATATGGCCTTCCTTGCAGCCTTACCCACATTCTCATCTGCATTCTCCATGCTGCCTCATCGAGGGCGATAACTTATGGTACGGTGGAAGGACACATCCTCATCTTACGTTCAGTCTGACAGGGTTGTTCCCTCTCAATCATAATCTGTGCTGTAGCTACAGAGCCACTTCTATGTGAGCTGAAGCAACATCTTTTGGGGATCACGCTGAGAGAACACAATTTCCAGTGCCGCGCTTACGCCGATGATCTAGTCTTTTTCGCCAGATGTGAAGAGTAGGTCCAGGTGGAGCTGGGATGGATCGTGATTTATGGGAATGTGGCAGGCAACAATATGAACATTATCAAGTCGTGTGCCATGGAAATCGGCAGTGGGCTCCAGAAAGAGAGTGTGACGCCGCTGCACACGATGGATACACTCCACTGTTTGGGCGTTGTATTTACGAAAGATATCAGCTGTACGAAGCCACTGAACTACAAACGCCTTTGACAAACTCTCCGCATGGGCGTCCGAGGCCACCGCCTCCGAGCTTTAGATATGGGTCAAAGGTCGCCTTTATAAACACTCACACGGATATCTCACTTGGTGCAGATCTTAGCACCGACTCTAGCGTTGGCACCGCGGGTACAGGCGGCCTTTGGTTACTTCGTTAAGGACTTCTCTGCAAGATACGATTTGACGCTGTCACCCTTCCCCCTCGCAACGTTTGACTGGGACTTATCAACGTTCGAGAGCGTACGGTGGCCCTATACATCAACACCATGCTGAAAACGTGGACCCATCGACAAAACAATTTCACTGGCCTCCTCACTGATGAACTGGCTCCTACTTCCTGCCTGCCACGTGTTGCACTCGCTCACATCGTGTTGCACTCTCTCATCAAACATTCTTTCTAGATTATTACTATGTGCACACAGATCTCCCCTGTACCAGGGCACCTAATGTATTTTACGACGGAGATCCGCGCCACCTGGTACCTCTTGGTTAACAAAAATTTTACGACAAGGCGTAGATTGCACAGCATTGCTCTAGTTTAATGCCCAAAGTCATGCAATAGACATGGATGATCGTCGCCTGGAATGTGGGCCCTCCATGGATGTGTGGCTTCTAATTCAGAAGATGCTTGCCTTCTGTCTCCGAGTGCCACCCCACACGACCGAGCCTGCAATGCTCCTTCGCCCAGTTAAGAAAAAATGGCTCTGAGCACTATGGGACTCAACTGCTGAGGTCATTAGTCCCCTAGAACTTAGAACTAGTTAAACCTAACTAACCTAAGGACATCACAAACATCCATGCCCGAGGCAGGATTCGAACCTGCGACCGTAGCGGTCTTGCGGTTCCAAACTGCAGCGCCTTTAACCGCACGGCCACTTCGGCCGGCCCCAGTTAAGACCTACTTTCCCCAATCAAAGACACATGTGATGGCCTGGATCGAAGGACTTTCCATGTGTTACCTTTCTCGGGATGGTCTAGAAGATGGGCTTGACCTTTGATGATGAAGTCCCATACTCCTTTACAGAGCGTAGGTGAACGATGCGAGAGACACACACCGCCGTACTAGGCAAGGTCCTAGTGGAAGTGGTTTGCCATTGCCTTCCTCCGACCGTAATGGGGATGAATGATGATGATGATGAAGACGACACAACAACATCCAGTCATCTCGAGGCAGGTGAAAATTCCTGACTCCGCCGGGAATCGAATCTGGGTCCCCGTGCTCGGGATGCGAGAACGCTACCGCGAGACCACGAGCGGCGGACGCTTGACCTTTGTAATTTCTTAGATGAAATTGAACACGACTGCATTCCAAGGAGGCGAACGCGGGCCCCCCTGGTGCAGAGTTGGAACTGGACAGTGTTTATTTTCTAGGGGGGGGGGGGGGGACTAATGACCTCAGCAGTTGAGTCCCATAGTGCTCAGAGCCATTTGAACCATTTGATTTGTTTATTTTCTGCTGTTTTCGAGTGGTCGACGATCTTATATTGTTCTGCTGGAAGGGTGTCCTCATTTGTGTTTTCTTTTTATATTGTTGTGTAATAAAATAGAATTCTGTCACAAATATTTCATTTTGTATTGTAACTTTATTATGTACACTATTGAAGTAAAATAAAGAAATACTCAGAGAAAAAAAAATGGTAAAGCGGATCACTCTTCACCCTAGATCGACAGAGGTGATTGGTGGGGAGCCGCAGAATAGTACGGAGTTACAAGTATCGCCCATCGCCCACTTTGTTCACTCTGTTGTTTCCTTTCGACCATATTACGATTTAAACTTCATTCCATCTTGATTTAACCAACAACGAGACACAATCTGTACGTCTAAGTAAGGAATGATCAAGGTCACAAAGCGTGACAGAGAATTCCATGTACCAGACTTACGGCTTTACATGTCCCGGTCTGATAGTTTTCAGAACTGTAGTTAAAAACTTCCACAGTTTTCGCGACTGTATTTCGTATTTCATTACTGTTGAAACATTTTCTCCGTAGCTGTTTAGTTATGTCATAAAGTGTTAGTCTCTGCACAACTCTGGGCCAAAATATATAAAATAATGCGGATTCATCACGCCAATTTTTTACTCTCCGTAATACGGCGATACCACTCTATGTGGTGTGAAATTTCTTCTCATTTTGTCAATTACGCATTCAAACAACATGATCACTACGTTCCACTGGGAGATAATAGAGTAAACATACTTTCAACGTTTTTTACTAATTTATTTTGCGGTTCCTTTTCTCTGGCTAACTTTCATATGAGTCATCTGTGGAAATACGACTCTAACGAAGTACAACACTGACCTTCAAAACTGCAACATGTGACCGAACTCTCACGATTTTATATATTCAATTTGTACTTTTATGTGGCGACAAATTGGGTACAATCGCATAAAGTTTCTTTACAACACTGTTTACTTTGTGACCATTTCGTCTTGTTGTTATTTGTTGCATAAGTTAAAAGCATTTAAATGCTGTAAAAACTTGTGTACTGAAATACGGCTGCCACTGTTACACATCATCGGCCGCTACGCATGGAATCGGACGCTGCACCTGCCTTCTGTGTGTCTGCAGAGCGCGACCTTGACTGCCAAACAGATCGTAACCTTTCCGTTCGAGGAAGTTTTCAGGAAACATATAAGCTTTGCAAATGGAGTATTTGCATTTTTATTACTTGGGCAATTAACGAAGTTATTATCACTATTTTTTACCTGAACCTCATGCGCTCTAACATCCGTTATTACAAAAGACAGTGCCTTAAATATAATGCCGGCTACCTTTGGTATTGTTTTTATACCTTCTTGTTCAGACAAAGGAAAAGAGATGTTTGTAGCTCACGTTGTCAGACCCTTTGAAAGAAATCTTATGTCTAGGTTCTTACGGCTGCGAAGCTCTGAAGGAGTTAATTTCATTTTGATTATTTCTGAAGCTTTCTGTGAATTACTTAAGCAATTCCGTTGGCTGTTCTTTGTGCTTGTAATTGCAAGATGGGTTCAAGCAATAACGATTCTAATGTCACTATTAGGCAGTCGTCTTTAAAACTTTTACGTAATAAATTATTGAAAATTATTGACTGGATTGTGAACTTTCTTTCAGCAAAATTTTCTTCAGCAAATGGAAAAAAAGGCGAACAATGGATATATCTTAGATTTTAACCCATTCAAGTGAACTGAAAAGTTAAGCTTATACTTTCAAATACTCAAGTTTCAGAAAATGTGAGGACGATACTAAAGATCGTGATTTTGACACAGGTCATTCTCTGTAGTAAAATGATGAAGAACTGAGGGTAGAGCAGTGACAGACGATTCGATGTAAAGTCTGTTTACCGATAATATTGAACTATATTATACAAATTAATTGTGATTCCACACTTCGACAACTATGACTGTTACTCCGTACATTTAGGCTTCTACTAAACCAATTTAACGTCTTGGCTTCCAGTGATTGCGTTGTCGGAAGTCTGATAATGTCGCATGGCTTCTTCACGTCTCCGATAAATTGTTGGGTTCAAATGGCTCTGAGCACTATGGGACTCAACTGCTGAGGTCATTAGTCCCCTAGAACTTAGAACTAGTTAAACCTAACTAACCTAAGGACATCACAAACATCCATGCCCGAGGCAGGATTCGAACCTGCGACCGTAGCGGTCTTGCGGTTCCAGACTGCAGCGCCTTTAACCGCACGGCCACTTCGGCCGGCTAATAAATTGTTGTAAACCACCCAACATGACACTTCCCAGTGCCATTGTTCCAGTGGCAGCCATGGCTCACAAATCTTCACAGATCCTAAGTCCGGCAATTCTTGCATCCACGACTTCAAAATTTCAGACAACTTAACCGCATGTAAGTGAAAGCCACTCCACTTTTATAATTCAATCAAAAATGGCTCTGAGCAGTATGGGACTTAACTTCTAAGGTCATCAGTCCCCTAGAAGTTAGAACTAATTAAACCTAACTAACCTAAGGACATCAAACACATCCATGCCCGAGGCAGGATTCGAACCTGCGACCGTAGCGGTTGCACGGTTCCAGACATTAGCGCCTAGAACCGCTGGACTACCCCAGCCGGCTTATAATTCAAAGACAGAAAAAATTAGTACACTTCTTTATAGGTCTCCACTTCATTCAAGCTTTATTTTTGCAGCAGTGCGTTTGGAGCACATGAAAGATCATATTTACAGATCAATATCACGAGCGGTTCTGAGGCACCAGGTATCGACTCACACTTTCTTTTGCTTGTGCCGTTGTCCCACAATGACGCAGGATCAGCATGGTTAATCGGAATTGGCAAGGTTAATTTAAGGGATGGCCGGATGCCCTTCCTGCCGCCACTCTGTACCCCTGGGACGCAATTAGTGTACCCCAACTGTCTGTGTCCAGTGTAATCCATGGAATAGTGCGCATGTGTTCAGATGTCTGCGAGGCGTGTAACAGAGGCTGGACGTGGGGACCAGCCTGGTATTCACCTAGTGGGATGTGGAAAACCGCCTAAAAACCATATCCAGACTGGCCGGCACATCGGCCTCCGTCGTTAAGCCGGCGGGTGTACCGAGCGAGGTGGCGCAGTGGTTAGCACACTGGACTCGCATTCGGAAGGACGACGGTTCAATCCCGCGTCCTACCATCCTGATTTAGGTTTTCCGTGATTTCCCTAAATCGCTCCAGGCAAATGCCGGGATGGTTCCTTTGATAGGGCACGGCCGACTTCCTTCCCCATCCTTCCCTAACCCTATGAGACCGATAACCTCGCTGTTTGGTCTCTTCCCCCAACCAACCAACCGGCGGGTGTATTCGATCAGGGGCCGGCGCGCCTAACCGAGTCCAGGAAGCAGCGCATTAGCGCTCTAGGCTAACCTGGCGGGTCTAGGTATCGATCCACACTATAACACCCATATTAATACATGGCGTAGCCTCCGTGGGCGGCAGTTCAGGCGCTGAACCTGGCATCCAGTCGATCGTACAGATGGTAATTACTATTCTGGGATACGTGATGCTACGGCTGCTCGAGCTGTTCTCGCATTTCTGTATGAGTTGTTGCTTGACGAGTCGCACGAATCACTTCTCATCCTATCATACCCACACTGAGTTTCACGGGCTGTGTGTTGGTGAACATTGTCCTGTTGAAACAACACATCACCTTCCTGTTGCAAGAATGGCGAAAGAATGGGGCTAACAACTTTCTGCACTTATCGAGCACTGATTACCGTCTTCTCCAGAAACACCAAAGGTGAACGAGAGTTGAAGCTTATCGCACTTCAGACGATAAGGCCTGGCTTGGGGCCAGTGTGTCTTGGAGGAATGCACTGTACGGGACAGCGCTCATCACGTCTAAGTCGCATGCGTGAATGACCATCACTTGCATGCAGGCAGAATGTACTTCCATCGCTGAAGATCAACGCGCGTCATTCCATCTTCCAAGGGACCCTCTGATGACAGCAGTGGAGCCGTGCACGTCAATGCTGTGACATGAGTGAAGACAGGCTAGAGGTGTGCGTGCCTGCAGTACCACTACTAATAACCGGTTCACGACAGTCCCTGTTGACGTCCGGGCTCACAAGCCTTTTTATCTGTGCTGTGGCAGCTATACGATCTGCCACAGCTACCCTTGCGATACGACGATGCTGGTGAGTGCCTGTGTTGCGTGGACATCCAGAACCTCATTGACAGGTGTGAGAATGTTCACGTGACCACTGATTCCAGCATCATTGCACAACTGACGCAGCACTTCCAACTTCTGTGGCATTTCTCCGAAAGGACCATCCCGCCACTCGGAAGGACACAATTAGATCCCTATCATTCTCGCTCAGCTGGCTGTAGAAAGCACGATTGCATCTCCATGGCATGGTTGCCTGCTTGCTTCACACGTTTGCACCACACTGAGCCTTCTGGCTGTGAGCATTCCCTATTAAAGGGTACACAGATGGCGCTCTAGTAGCTACGCCACTACGCTGTCTGACGGCGGACGACACTGAAACCATTGTCGGTGCATCTACTACCCCCAGCTGGCAACTTCCGTCATTGTATGAAAATTGACGTCGTCCTTCCAGGTGTACTAATTTCTTTTTCCGGAAGTGTATTTCGAGCCACTGTTTAATACCACAACAGTTTTACACCTGCGGCTTTTGACAAAGCTTCCGCAGCCTTCAAGGCCTCACCACTGCCTGTCTTTGCTCTCCTGTTATGCACGTCACCACTGAGAGTGCCAGGCTAATTGTCCAATCCAAATGGTTGATTTTTCACGGTAATATTTTTACTCTTAATTAAGTCATCCTTTAAATCCTTGGAGCAATGCAGTCGTTTACAATTATGAAAATAATTATTACTCCTTTTGCATCTTTTTAAGACAACATACACTATGTGATCAAAAGTATCCGGACACCTGGCTGAAAATGACTTACAAGTTCGTGGCGCCCTCCATCGATGTTGTTGTGATCTTCAGTCCTGAGACTCGTTTGATGCAGCTCTCCATGCTACTCTATCCTGTGCAAGCTTCTTCATCTCCCAGTACCTACTGCTGCCTACATCCTTCTGAATCTGCTTAGTGTATTCATCTCTTGGTCTCCCTCTATGATTTTTACCCTCCACGCTGCCCTCCAATACTAAATTGGTGATCCCTCGATGTCTCAGAACATGTCCTACCAACCGATCCCTTCTTCTAGTCAAGTTGTGCCACAAACTTCTCTTCTCCCCAATCCTATTCAATACCTCCTCATTAGTTATGTGATCTACCCATCTAATCTTCAGCATTCTTCTGTAGCACCACATTTCGAAAGCCTCTATTCTCTTCTTGTCCAAACTATTTATCGTCCACGTTTCACTTCCATACATGGCTACACTCCATACAAATACTTTCAGAAACGCCTTCCTGACATTTAAATCTATACTCGATGTTAACAAATTTTTCTTCTTCAGAAACGCTTTTCTTGCCATTGCCAGTCTACATTTTATATCTTCTCTACTTCGACCATGATCAGGTATTTTGCTCCCCAAATAGCAAAAATCCCTTAACTACTTAAGTGTCTCATTTCCTAATCTAATTCCCTCAGCATCAACCGACTTAATTCGACTACATTCCATTATCCTCGTTTTGCTTTTATTGATGTTCATCTTATACCCTCCTGTCAAGACACTGTCCATTCCGTTCAACTGCTTTTCCAAGTCCTTTGCTGTCTCTGACAGACTTACATTGTCATCGGCGAACCTCAGTTTTTATTTCTTCTCCATGGATTTTAATACGTACTCCGAACTTTTCTTTTGTTTCCTTTATCGCTTACTCAATATACAGATTGAATAGCATCGGGGAGAGGCTACAACCCTGTATCACTCCCTTCCCAACCACTGCTTCCCTTTCATACCCCTCGACTCTTATAACTGCCATCTGCTTTCTGTACAAATTGTAAATAGCCTTTCGCTCCCTGTATTTTACCCCTGCCACCTTTAGAATTTGAAGGATAGAATTCCAGTCAACATGGTCCAAAGCTTTCTCTAAGTCTACAAATGCTAGAAACGTAGGTTTGCCTATCCTTAATCTTTCTTCTAAGATAAGTCGTAGGGTTAGTATTGCCTCACGTGTTCCAACATTTCTACGGAATCCAAACTGATCTTCCCCGAGGTCGGCTTCTATAAGTTTTTCCATTCGTCTGTAAAGAATTCGCGTTAGTATTTTACAGCTGTGACTTATTAAACTGATAGTTCGGTAATTTTCACATCTGTCAACACCTGATTTCTTTGGGATTGGAATTATTATATTCTTCTTGAAGTCTGCGGGTATTTCGCCTGTCTCATACATCTTGCTCACCAGATGGTAGAGTTTTGTCAGGACTGGCTCTCCCAAGGCTGTCAGTAGTTCTAATGGAATGTTGTCTACCCTGGGGGCCTTGTTTCGACTCAGGTCTTTCAGTACTCTGTCAAACTCTTTACGCAGTATCATATCTCCCATTTCATTTTCATCTACGTCCTCTTCCATTACTATAATATTGTCCTCAAGAACATCGCCCCTGTATAGACCCTCTATAAACTCCTTCCCCCTTTCTGCTTTCCCTTCTTTGCTTAGAACTGGGTTTCCATCAAAGCTCTTGATATTCATGCAAGTGGTTCTCCTTTCTTCAAAGGTCTCTCTAATTTTCCTGTAAGCAGTATCTATCTTACCCCTCGTGAGATAGGCCTCTACATCCTTACATTAGCCATACCTGCCTTGCCATTTTGCACTTCCTGTCGATCTCATTTTTGAGACGTTTGTATTCCTTTTGGCCTGCTTCATTATATTTTCTCCTTTCATCAATTAAATTCAATATTTCTTCTGTTACCCAAGGGTTTCTACTAGCCCTCGTCTTTTTACCTATTTGATCCTCTGCTGCCTTCACTATTTCATCTCTCAAAGCTATCCATTCTTCTTCTACTGTATTTCTTTCCCCCAGTCCTGTCAATTATTCCCTTATGCTCTCCCTGAAACTCTGTAGAACCTCTGGTTTTTTCAGTTTATCCAGGTCCCATTTCCTTAAATTCCCACCTTTTTGCAATTTCTTCAGTTTTAATCTACAGTTCATAACCAATAGATAGTGGTCAGAGTCCACATCTGCCCCTGGAAATGTCTTACAATTTAAAACCTGGTTCCTAAATCTCTGTCTTACCATTACATAATCTATCTGATACCTTTTAGTATCTCCAGGGTTCTTCCATGTATACAACCGTCTTTCACGATTCTTGAACCAAGTGTTGGCTATGATTAAGTTATGCTCTGCGCAAAATTCTACCAGGCGGCTTCCTCTTTCATTTGTTAGCCCCAATCCATATTCACCTACTATGTATCCTTCTCTCCCTTTTCCTACAGACGAATTCCAGTCACCCATGACTATTAAATTTTAAATTAATTTCTTTTATGTCATCATACATTTCATCAATTTCTTCGTCATCTGCAGAGCTAGTTGGTATATAAACTTGTACTACTGTAGTAGGCGTGGGCTTCGTGTCTATCTTCGCCACAATAATGCGTTCACTATGCTGTTTGTAGTAGCTTACCCGTACTCCTATTTTTTTATTCATTATTAAACCTACACCTGCATTACCCCTATTTGATTTTGTATTTATAACCCTGTATTCACCTGACCAAAAGTCTTGTTCCTCCTGCCACCGAACTTCACCAATTCCCACTATATCTAACTTTAACCTATCCATTTCCCTTTTTAAATTTTCTAACCTACCTGCCCGATTAAGGGATCTGACATTCCACGCTCCGATCCGTAGAACGCCAGTTTTCTTTCTCCTGATAATGACGTCCTCTTGAGTAGTCCCCGCCCGGAGATCCGAATGGGGGACTATTTTACCTCCGGAATATTTTACCCAAGAGGACGCCATCATCATTTAATCATGCAGTAAAGCTGCATGTCCTCGGGAAAAATTACGGCTGTAGTTTCCCGTTGCTTTCAGCCGTTCGCAGTACCAGCACAGCAAGGCTGTTTTGGTTAGTGTTACAAGGCCAGATCAGTCAATCATCCAGACTGTTGCCCCCTGCAACTACTGAAAAGGCTGCTGCCCCTCTTCAGGAACCACACGTTTGTCTGGCCTCTCAACAGATACCCCTCCGTTGTGGTTGCACCTACGGTACGGCTATCTGTATCGTTGAGGCACGCAAGCCTCCCAACCAACGGCAAGGTCCATGGTTCATGGGAAGGTCCATCGATATTGTTGGAATTTAATGTGGTGTTGGACCACCCTTAGCCTCGTTGACAGCTTCCGCTCTCGCAGGCATACGTTCAATCAGGCGCTGGAAGGTTTCTTGGGGAATGGCAGCCCATTCTTCAGGGAGTGCCGCCCTGAGGAGAGGTATCGATGTCGGTCGGTGGGGCCTGGCACGAAGTCGGCGTTCCAAAACATTCCAAAGGTGTTCTGTAGGATTCAGGTCAGGACTCTGTGCTGGCCTGTCCATTACAGGGATGTTATTGTCGTGTAACCACTCCACCACAGGCCGTGCATTATGAACAGGTGCTCGATCTTGTTGAAAGATACAACCGCACATCCCCGAATTGCTCTTCGACAGTGGGAAGCAAGAAGGTGCTTAAAACATCAATGTAGGCCTGTACTGTGATAGTGCAACGCAAAACAACAGGGGGTGCAAGCCCCGTCCATGAAAAACACGACCACACCATAATTTTATTGGTGGCACTACACACGCTGGCAGATGATATTCACCGGGCATGCGCCATACCCCCACCCTGCCATCGGATCGCCATATTGTGTACCGTGATTCGTCACTCCATACAACGATTTTCCACTGTTGAATCGTCCAATGTTTACGCTCCTTACACCAAGCGAGGCGTGATGTGTGGCTTACGACCAGCCGCTCGACCATGAAATCCAAGTCTTCTCACCTCCCGCCTAACTGTCATAGTTCTTGCAGTGGATCCTGATGCAGTTTGGAATTCCTGTGTGGTGATCTGAATAGATGTCTGCCTATTACACATTAAGACCCTCTTCAACTGTCGGCGTTGTCTGTCAGTCAACAGACTTGGTCGCCCTGTACGCTTTTGTGCTGTACGTGTCCTTTCACGTTTCCACTTCACTATCACATTGGAAACAGTGGACCTAGGGATGTTTAGGAGTGTGGAAACCTCGCGTACAGACGTATGACACAAGTGACACCCAATCACCTGATCACATTCGAAGTCCGGAGTTACGCGGAGCGCCCCATTCTGCTCTCTCACGATGTCTAATGCCTATTGAGGTCGCTGATATGGAGTACCTGGCAGTAGGTGGCAGCACAATGCACCTAGTATGAAAAACGTTGGAGATGTCCCGATTCTTTTGATCTCATAGTGTACATGTAAAGCTGACTCATTTTATAAATTACAAATGTATCTCCATTACCAACATACACATATTGTTTCGAGATCGATCAACCGACAGTTGCATCGAAAATAGTTTTGAAAATTTTGTTATATAATGTGTTTGGTATAGCCGTTTCGTCATAAAGACCAAGGACAGAAAATAAAGAAATTTTATTTACTGTGTGTATAAGTATGAAAAGAAGAATGTATGATTCAGGCTGGGGTGATTTAGGGGTTCACAGGTTGTGAAATTTAGTATGCAGAGCTACAATGGCTGTAGTCCTGTTAGGCATCCAGTGGAACAGATCTTCGATTATAACTACAGGATTTTCATTTCATGCTGCTTCAACTCTGTACCAGAGTTCAATGACTGCAGAGGCTGGCGAGCGCTGGCGTGCGAGTCTCGGCACACCATGACCAGACGTTCTCACTGGCTGAGGGACGAGAACTCGCTGGCCAGGGCACAATTCCAATATCGTGTCCATCGTGGTTGGACAGGACAGTATGAGTAACGTGCGGTCTGGTGTTATGTTGATGGTGAAAGATAACGTCACGATGATCTCGATGATAGATCACAGACTTCGGCCTTAGCGTGTCGGAAATATAGCGGCTGCTGTCCAGATTACCATCTATCACGAAACTACTCTGTCCCTATGACGATGACGAACGCACTCTGGCCTTGTTCGTTCCTCTCGGACTCTCCAGATGCGAACAGGTGATGCTCTGCTCAGAACAGGTACTCGCCAGAAAAGACGGCGTAGCGCTATTTCTGTGCAACTGGCCTCATCAAGAGAACCGGAAGTACTGTTCGCCGTGTACGGCGTGCTTCAGACATAATCACCCTGACTGGCGCAAATGAATCCGTTTCCTTACTCAAAGTACGTGACGTAGGTGTACGATACCGTACGGCCGCGACCTCTCGGGTGGCAGTCGCGTGAGTCCACTGAGATCTTGTTTGGCGTGACGGCCCTCTAGAACCTATTGATTCTCCCTATGCACTTGACAGTCGTAGAACGCAAGCAGCAATATCGCCGAACGATAAGCCGCAACCGCGATAGGTGTTTATCCTGTTGCTGTCGTTTGCGGGACAAGCTGTCAAATGTTTCTCCTGCTTACTTAAAGCATCACACAAACTTCTCACAAATATTCAACAACCAAACGCGGTTTCTAAATGAGAAACCCACTGCGTTAATTTTCATTATACACTGCATGTTCTCGTAGACACCTACATGCTTTGTGCCGTTGCGCCGAAATGGTAAGCATTGCTTGTACAAGCATGGAGCACAAAAAATGGTTCAAATGGCTCTGAGCACTATGGGAGTTAACTGCTGAGGTCATCAGTCCCCCATAACTTAGAACTACTTAAACCTAACTAACCTAAGGACATCACACACATCCATGCCCGAGGCAGGATTTGAACCTGCGACCGCACCGGTCGCGCAGTTCCAGACTGTAGCGCGTAGAACCGCTCGGCCACCCCGGCCGGCCATGGAGCACACTTGATGATAATTTGACCTTTTGTTGTATGTTGTCCCTACGTGTTGCAATTTTAAAGCCAGTGGTGTATATAATTTGGCCTCTTATAGTGCAAAGTCACTTAAAACATCGCACGATACGGCTAAATACTTACAGAGGAAGTGTTTCGAGAGCATACATCAAGTGAAGGGAATATGCGAATTGATGTCGTGGAAGGCATCAGCGTGTCCCTTCAGTTCTGGGATCCTTTTATTTTATTTGCTGCCACCTAGTGACAAACACAGCTCCATTTTCACATATGAAGAGGGACTTGTACATAAAATGAAGCTTACGTGGTTTCTTAGAGTTTTAGCAAAATATTAACACTGGTGCCCCTCCCGCCGGAGGTTCGAGTCCTCCCTCGGGCATGGGTGTGTGTGTTGTTCTTAGCATAGGTTAGTTAGTGTAAGTAGGGTATAAGTCTAGGGATCGATGACCTCAGCAATTTGGTCCCTTAGGAATTCACACACGAACAATGTTGCAAATTTATATACTTGTAAAAGTAAAACTAATTAGAATATGTAAACGCTAAAAATTAACAATTCATGTACTACGAACATAGGAAAATAGGAAGACACTTTGCTATCCAAAAGGGAGAATCTCAGAAAGGTATTGAGTCTCTCGCTCCTGGGTAGTCACCGCGCCATCTTCCACTACTCGCCATTTGAGGGCGAGAACCTCAGCGGTA
Source organism: Schistocerca nitens (assembly GCF_023898315.1). Classification (NCBI taxonomy): domain Eukaryota; kingdom Metazoa; phylum Arthropoda; class Insecta; order Orthoptera; family Acrididae; genus Schistocerca; species Schistocerca nitens. The sequence goes on along the minus strand of NC_064614.1, from coordinate 486,209,587 downwards.
CTTTGAATCCCTCGTCCTCAGATGTCGTGACCCTACATCTAGACTAGATTTATTTTTCATCTACTCTAGAGGGCAGCATGTTCTGTCATCCATCCCTACGTATGTTATTTAATCTACCGTCACTGAGGTGACGAAAATCATGAGATACCTCATAATATCGTGTCGGATCTTCTTCTGCGCACCGTAGTGCACCAACTCGACTTGGCTTGGACCCGACAAGTCGTTGGAAGTCCCCTGTAGACATATTGAGCCAAGCTGCCTCTATAACCGTTCATTATTGCGAAAGTGTTGCATGTGCAGGATTTTGTGCACGATTTGACCTTTCGATTATGTCCCATAAATGCTAGATGGGACTCATGCCAGGTGACCTGGACGGCCAAATCGTTCGCTCGAATTGTCCAGAATGTTCTTCAAACCAACCTTGAACAACTGTGACCCGATGATTTCACGCATTGTCACCCATAAAAATTATATCGTTGTTTGGGAACGCGAAGTCTTTGAATGACTGCTAATAGCCGAATATAACCATTTCCAGTCAATTACCGCTTCAGTTGAAACACATGACCCAGTTCATTCCATGTAAACACATCCCACACTATTATGGAGCCACCACCAGCTTGCAGAGTGCCCTGATGATTTGGATCCATGGCTTCGTGGGGTCTGCGTCACACACAAACCGCACCAACAGCTCGTACCAACTGAAATCGGGACTCATTCGACCAACGTACGGTTTTACTGTAATCTAGGGTCCAACCGATATGATCCCGCACCCAGGAGAGGCACTGCAGGCGATGTCGTGCTGTCAACAAAGGCACTCGCGTCGGTCGTCATAGCTCATTAACGTCAAGTTTCTCCCCGCTGTCCTAACGAAGTCGTACGCCTATCATTGATTTTTGCAGTTATTTTACTCAGTGTTGCTTGTCTGTTAGCACTAACAACTCTACGCAAATGCAGCTGCTCTCAGTCGTTAAATGAAGGTCGTCGGGGACTCCGTTGTCCGTGGTGAGAGGTGATTCTTTAAATTTGGTGTTCTCGGCGCACTATTGACACTGTAGATCTCGAAATATTGAAGTTCCTAACGATTTTCGAAATGGTACGTCCCATGCGCCTAGCTCCAACTTCCATTCGGCGTTCAAAGTCTGTTAATCCCCGTCGGGCGGCCGTAATCACAAGAGTCGCCTGACTTCGAATGACAGCTCCGCCAAAGCTCTGTTTTTTTATACCTTGTATATGCAATGCTATCGTCATATGTATATGTTCATATCGCTACCGCAATGTAATATTATAGTGAAATGTATACTTTTTTCGTGAGAATCACCAGTCGTGTTTAATTACGAACCAATTTGTAATTTCACTAATCGAGGATGTTTTGCTCGTATAGCGTAAGGCGCAGCTCCCTAGCTTACGAGACGGGAAGGAGAGCCAGACCCGGATGGAATCCGTGCGACGGCTTAACGACCGTAGCTGCAGCACCGGTCAGGCTGAGTGTGCTTTACAAGCGTTTCCGAAGCTCGTGTAGGAAGCTCGTAGAGCTGGTGCCCACTGTCTACCTCATAAAATTCGATACACTTCCTCTTCGCACAACGTTCCCGCTTATGCAGATCGTTCACAGTGCCAGTCTATTCCGATTCAAATGGTTCAAATGGCTCTGAGCACTATGGGACTTAACATCTGAGGTCATCAGTCCCCTAGAACTTAGAACTACTTAAACCTAACTAACCTAAGGACATTACACACATCCATGCCCGAGGCAGGATTCGAACCTGCGACCGTAGCGGTCGCGCGGTTCTAGACTGAAGCGCTTAGAACCGCTTGGCCACACCGGCCGGCGTCTATTCAGTCCTTTCCATATCCATTCCCCTTCTAACAGCATTTTAAAGCATGTTTTATATCTATGAATGCGACTACGACGCATTTTCCAAATTCAAATTGCTTTTCTACTACCTGTTTACAGTTGTTTTTGAGGTTGAAACCCTTGTTGTTCTTCTCATGATTGTGGTTTTATATTTTCCTGATTTTTTGTAAAATTATTTTCTCGTAAGCCTTCATGCAATGGCAACGTAAGGCTGTTCCTCCGCACTTCTCACAGAGTGCCTTGTTCTTCTACTTTTTTTTTATTACTTTCTTTCACATCTGTGCAAACTCAGAATGCTTATTATCAGATGTGGTATGCTTAATTTAAGGGGTGGCTGGCTGTCCTTCCTGCAGTCGCCACCCCATTACACCTTCCCCCACCCCAGGACGGAATGTGTGTACCCCTACTGTCTGCATGTAGTATTATTCATATGAATGTGTGCAGAACTTTGTCGCACTTTGGTACCAACCGGGTATTCACCTAGCCGGAAGTGGAAAACCGCAAGCTGGCCGGCACAACGACACTCGTCGTTTATCAAATGGTTCAAATGGCTCTCAGCACTATGGGACTCAACATATGAGGTCATCAGTCCCCTAGAACTTAGGACTACTTAAACGTAACTAACCTAAGGACATCACACACATCCGTGCCCCAGGCAGGATTCGAACCTGCGACCGTAACGGTGGCGCGGTTCTAGACTGAAGTGCCTAGAACCGCTCGGCCACAATGGCCGGCTCATCTTTTATCCGCTGGGTGCATTCGAGCCGGGGGCCGGCGTTTTTCCACGTATGGCTATCTGGGCGGGTAGGGAGTGCGTTGTTTCTTATTAACAATTTGTACAGAACAATAATTGCCGGCCGGAGTGGCCGTGCGGTTCTAGGCGCTACAGTCTGGAACCGCGAGACCGCTACGGTCGCAGGTTCGAATCCTGCGTCGGGCAAGCATGTGTGTGATGTCCTTAGGTTAGTTATGTTTAAGTAGTTCTAAGTTGTAGGGGACTGATGATGTCAGAAGTTGAGTCCCATAGTGCTCAGAGCCATTTGAACCATTTAGAACAATAATTGTCTTTGGCCCAATCATCAGGAATCTCTCCATACACTATACACAAAGTGTTAAAACACTGTCGCACAGAGATCAAAGTTTGCACGATTCACAGGCAGGTGGAACATACAACTTCCCTCCTTTAGCAAACCGACGACTGCGTCTACAGGTAGAGGATCCGGCGCCGAAGTTAAATGAAATGAATTTTCCAAAACTGGAGTACATCGTGGTCCGTACTAGACGTGGTGAATGCTAACGACAGGAAGAAGAATACTATCCCAGGTTGTTTAGACTTCTATTGGAATGCGCTGTTGAAGTACACAGGGCGCAGCTAGCGCCGCTGAGTGAGGTACTTAAATAATGACGAGGCGTGCCCACAAAGGAGGAGCAGGCGGCGGTTTTCCGGCGGCGGCAAAAAGCGAGCGTCCGCCCGCCGCCGGCGGTGACTCGCGGAGTGCGCGCCGGCCAAGGCCACGCCGGAAGTGTGGCCGGGCAGAGCGGCGGCTGCCTGTTGCCGCGCGTTGCCGCCGCCTGTTGCCGCCGACGCCCCGTCACGGCCGCTGCCCGCTTCCGGAGCCTGGCGCGCGCCACCTCCGATTATTCTGGCCAGCCACGGGCCGCTGGGCCTGTAGTAGCACGCAGATTCCAGATAGCGCCTCGGCGCGTCTCTGCCTGCAGTGCACCTCCCAGACGCGAAAAACGGAACGTTCTTTTTGGGACCACATTATATAAGGAAGGTGATGCACCAACTACAGAGGGGGCGACCAGCAGTCGCATTCCAAGGAAGCAGGCACGTACAATTAAGAAGGAGGAGGTTGATTAAAATCTTGTAGGCCATCTGCTACCCCCCCCCCCCCTTCCCACCACCCCTCACCCCAGATTCCCTCCCACCTCTCCTTTCCCACGAACAGAGTCGAATGACATGAAGGGGAAACAGTAGTCGAGAATGGAGAGAGACAGGGTTGTACTTTACTTTCGATGTTATTCAGTATGCACTACGAGCAATCAGTTAAGGAAACACAGGGGATATGAGCATAAACAATTAAAGTAGAGGGTGAAGAATTATGTATCTTGAGCTTTGCCGGAGGCACTGTAGTTCAAAAATGGTTCAAATAGCTCTGAGCACTATGGGACTCAACTGCTGCGGTCATTAGTCCCCTAGAACTTAGAACTAGTTAAACCTAACTAACCTAAGGACATCACACACATCCATGCCCTAGGCAGGATTCGAACCTGCGACCGTAGCGGTCTCGCGGTTCCAGACTGCAGCGCCAGAACCGCGCGGCCACTTCGGCCGGCGCACTGTAGTTCAGAGACGACAAAGGACTTTAGAAAGCGATTGAAACGAATGTATGGTGTGATGAAAAATGGTTATAAAATGAACTTCGACAAAAGTAAACTGTAGTCAAACTAAATCGGGGAGTGCTGAGGGATTTCGATTAGTGAGACACTAGCAATAGAGGATGAGTTTTGTTATTTGAGCAGCAAAATGACTGACGTTGGCCGACGCATAGAACGTGTTTAATGCAGACTGACTATAGAAACAAATGCATTTTTAAAAAAGAGAAATTTGTCAACATCGAATAAAAATTTAACTTTTAGAAGAAATTTCTGAGTATACGTTGTAAGAAGAAAAGAACCACGCACCACGAAGGAATTATCGAAATGGGACGGGAACCGGTAGCTGTGATGTACATGTACAGACAAACAGTTTCAGAAAAAAGCGATGATTCATTTAAGAGAAACAGCTTCAAAAATTTAGCAAGTCAATAACACGTTGGTCCACGTCTGCTCTTAATGCAATCAGTTATTCGGCGTGGCATTGACTGATAGAGTAGTTGGATGTCTTCCTTAGGGATATCGTGGAAAATTCTGTTCAAATGGTGAGTCAGACCGTCAAAATCCAGAGCAGATTGGATAGTTCTGCCTATAATGCTCCGATGCTTCTGAATTAGGGAGAGATCCGGCGACCTTGCTGGCCAAGGTAGGGGATGGCAAGCACGAAGAAAAGCAATAGAAAATCTCACCGTGTGCGGGCGGGCATTCAGCAAGATAATGCTGAAAGGTAAGCCGAAGATAGCTTGCCATGAAGAGCAACAAAACTGGGCGTGGCCGAAGTAGCCGTGCGGTTTTGCGCGCTGCAGTCTGGAACCGCGAGACCGCTACGGTCGCAGGTTCGAATCCTGCCTCGGGCATGGATGTGTGTGATGTCCTTAGGTTAGTTAGGTTTAACTAGTTCTAAGTTCTAGGGGACTAATGACCTCAGAAGTTGAGTCCCATAGTGCTCAGAGCCATTTGAACCAAAACTGGGCGTTGAATACCGCCGACGTACCGCTGTGCTGTAAGAGTGCCGCGGATGATAACGAAAGAGTCGTGCTATGGAATCAATTGGCACCGCAGATCATTAATCCCGGTTGCCAAGCCGTATGACGGGCGACAGTCAGATGCTTATCCCTCCGCAATCCAGGGCGTCTCCAGACATATCTTAGCTGGTCATCGTAGCCTGGAATCTCCTTGATTGGAGTGCGAGTGTCTTCAGTGATGAGTTCGGCTTCGAAAGAAGAACCAATGTCCAGCGAAGATATTTCTGGAGACATCCCAGACAGCGGTGGGGTACCAACTTAACTGTCATCAGCTATACGGCCTTACACGATATCCCAAAGGAGTACGTAGGCGACATTCAACGCCCCGTTTTGTTGCCCTTCATGGCAAACTATTCTGGGCTTCCATTTCAGTAAGATAATGCCCACCTGCACACGGCGAGAGTTTCTATTGCTTTTATTTTTGCTCCCCAAGTCATACTTTTCCAGCAAAGTACGGAAGTGTGTGAGGGGGAGAGAGGCCGGCGGGGGAGAACGAGTTGAGGGCGACGAAAGCTCGGTGACTGTAAGCTGGTTCACGTGAATGTAGAAATTGGTAGTTACGTAAAGATTAGGAGACCTGTACAGGATGTTCGTGAAGAACTGCATCTAAGCATTCCACAGGTTGAAGCCCACAACAACATAGGTCAGCCACTGACTTCATTTTCGCCCTAAGAATGCCCTAGAAAATTCTACAAATTCATCTTGAGGACTGAATGACAAATTCGGTTGATAGTTGATAGAGACAGTCATGGTTTAAGATAGCATACGACAATTACTGACCACTGTTTTGCCGTAATAATGCTCAGAAGTACTGAGAGAAAAGTAAAACGTGAGAAATTATTAGAAAATGATGCCGGCACCAGGTCTGAAACATGGATTCCTCGGATTATTTCTTTCCTGCTACCATTTGCTTGAGTTCTTGCCTATGCAAGGACGCATCCTGACTCACCCAAATTATCAGTGTTACTGTATGTTCTTCACACATACGAACATTTTTAGGAACAGGTTTTCTCACTGTTCTCTGATAACTGTAAGACACTGGACACATGTACAGATTTAGTTTTCCCGTGATTTCCGTAAACTGCTTACCGAAAACGCCTGCGGGAAGGGCACTGTAGATTTCCTTCCCCAGCCTTCAAAGTCCGTCTGGAACTAAAGAGTCGTCGACAGGACGTTAAATATTACTTTTCCTTCCTCCGTACGTAATATCTCATGCTTACTTGGCTTTGTTAGTACCATTTCAAAGCGAAATTGCGGTCCACGTTGAAGTTCCACCGTTCTCGACAGGTACCCACACTCCAAACTCTCCGAAATCAGCGAATCACTTATAAGAAAACAATATAAGTGGAAATTTTTTGGTTTAGATCAGCCGGCAAGACATGCTTTAGGGTCGTGATGAACACAGAAAGCAATGCAATTCTGCTGATTTCATTTACACACCTGGAAAAGTAAGCGAAGACGCATTAATTGTGATGTTCTAGGCTTGAGATTTTCACTCTGCAACGGAATGTGCGCTAATATGAAACTTCCTGGCAGATTAAAACTGTGTGCCGGACCGAGACTCGAACTCGGGACCGTTGCTTTTCGCGGGCAAGTGCTCTACCAACTGAGCTACCCAAGCACGACTCACGCCCCGTCCTCACAGCTTCACTTCTGCCAGTAACTCGTCTCCTACCATTCTGGAAACATCCCCCAGGCTGTCGCTAAGCTATGTCTCCGCAATATCTTTTCTTTCAGGAGTGCTAGTTCTGCAAGGTTCGCAGGAGAGCTTCTGTAAAGTTATGAAGGTAGGAGACGAGGAGCTGGCAGAAGTAAAGCTGTGAGGACGGGGCGTGAGTCGTGCTTGGGTAACTCAGTTGGTAGAGCACTTGCCCGCGAAAGGCAAAGGTCCCGAGTTCGAGTCTCGGTTCGGCACACAGTTTTAATCTGCCAGGAAGTTTCATATCAGCGCACACTCCACTGCAAAGTGAAAATCTCATTCTATTAGTGAAGATGTTATAAAGGATTTAGTGACATATGACGGGTAGTCGAGAATCTGTCTGACTGTGGAGCCAGCTTGTCCGGAGGTGACACCTTATCGATGAAACTAACGCTTTGCACCAGATTTCGAACAGAAACTCCGACACAGGCGAGAACACTTGTCAGTGAAAAAATTAAAATCGCTGTAGCTGGAGCATCAGGTTGGCGCGCATGGCAAGATCGTACTCCCCGTATCAAGGAAAGGAACGATTCAAACCCGAAGCAGTCACATCGGGATCGTTTATCGTGATCTCCTGTGTAAACGAACAGTATCGTCAACCATTAGAGTAATTCTAACAGGGATGCAAAAGCAGCAAAACCAAATTCGTTCCGATAACACAGACTGTCAGATTCTGTGCACTTGGTAAGACTATCCAGCGAACCCAACCTTAATCTAAAGAGTGTCGCATGAACGGGAAATATGAGTGAGATAATGCACATTAACCCAATTTAATTTCATTGTTTAATGCAGCAAGGACTTTATGGTCTGTCATCTAATTACTGTGATGTACCGTCAATTCCATTAGTAAGCAGCTGACAATCGCAGTTACAATAATGAAGTCTTATGCAATAAAGCATTCACTCACAATTATTGAAGTTGGCCTCAAATAGCATCCCAGACGTATTTCGTCGGATTCAGAGCAGTCGACTTTGGTGCCCTAGACGTCGATGTCACTTCACTACCATGATCCTCAAACCACTGTAGAACGACTCTGGCGTTTTTGGGGAGACAACAAGTGTTAGGGAAGGGAGATGGTGCACAATAATATTCACGTAGTCCAAAACTGTCATGGTGCCTTCGATTGCTATCACAAGTGCTACGGAAGCCCGGGTGGTATGCAGCTGTTTGCCTCGATGGCAGTGTATCCAGAATCGACCATAGACGTGGTGTAACAAGGAATGTGATTCATCCATCAGGCGACGCGTTTGCCTGGATGCACAGTCCGCTCTCGGTGGTCCCACACCCACTGCAGTCGTAACTGACGTCGTTGTTGTGTTAAGATGCGAACAGGTAGGGGTCGTCTGTTGCCGAGCCCATATTCAACAGTGTGCGCTGAACGGTGTGCTCCGAAACACTTACGCCTCCACCAGCACTGTGCTCTGTCATCACATCTGCTGCAGATTACAGCCTATCCAGCCCTCAGACGTCAGTGTTCTGTGACGAGGCATGGACTTCGAACATCTAGTCGCCTAGTCGTGGATTCATTGTTCTTCAACCACTTTTCACACATATTCACTACAGTAACACGCGAACAGCCGACCAACTTCGCTGTTTCCGAAATGGTGCGCAATAACAATGTTCTCTTTGTCAAAGTAGCTTATGTCGGCGGACTTCCTCATTTGTGGTCAGTATCATAGCTAGAATTGTTGAGTCTTGTACCGCAAGGAAGCAAGGGAGAGGATGTTGTTATGGGTGGCCGGTATGCTCTTTCTACAACACAAATGCACACGTGGATTAATACGGTTCTTTATTCACATAACTGGAATAGAGTCCATATTCTGTGGTACAAGCTCATCAGTAATAGTCCTCTTGCAGACAGTATCGGTAATCTTGCTATTACAAACTTTACTCTCGGTGCTAGTCCCGGTAAGGTCACTAATTTTGTCGCTATGCACTGTCGTAGCCTGTGATAACCGAAACCCGCTTTGCGAGTGGACTGTTAAGACGCCAACTGGAAGAGTGAGCGAGTGAGGCCCTCCGGTCAGCGGCGGCTGCCTAAATACCGGGTGATCAAAAAGTCAGTATAAATTTGAAAACTGAATAAATCACGGAATAATATAGATAGAGAGGTACAAATTGACACACATGCTTGGAATGACATAGGGTTTTATTAAAACCAAAAAAGTACGAAAGTACAAAACATGTCCGACAGGTGGCGTTTCATCTGATCAAAATAGCAATAATTAGCATTACAAAGTAAGACAAAGCAAAGATGATGTTCTTTACAGGAAATGCTCAATATGTCCACCATCATTCCTCAACAATAGCTGTAGTTGAGGAATAATGTTGTGAACAGCACTGTAAAGCATGTCCGGAGTTGTGGTGAGGCATTGGCGTCGGATGTTGTCTTTCAGCATCCATAGAGATGTCGGTCGATCACGATACACTTGCGGCTTCAGGTAGCCCCAAAGCCAATAATCGCACGGACTGAGGTCTGGGGACCTGGGAGGCCAAGCGTGACGAAAGGGGCAGCTGAGCACACGATCATCACCAAACGACGCGCGCAAGAGATCTTTCACGCGTCTAGCAATATGGGGTGGAGCGCCATCCTGCATAAACATCGTACGTTCCAGCAGGTGTTTATCAGCCAGGCTGGGGATGATATGTTCTGTAACATATCAGCGTACCTCTCACCCGTCACGGTAGCAGTTACAAAACCAGAATCACGCATTTCCTCGAAGAAAAAAGGCCCGATAATGGTAGATGTGGTAAAACCAACGCATACCGTGACTTTCTTGTCGCAGAATGGAGTTTCCACGGCAGTTCTAGGATTTTCGGTAGCCCAAATTCTGCAGTTGTGGGCGGTTGACAGACCCTCGGAGCATGAAATGAGCTTCGTCGGTCCACAACACGTTACTCAACCAATCGTCATCTTCCGCCATCTTTTGAAACGCCCACGCCGCAAATGCCCTCCGCTTCACTAAATCGCCAGGTAACAGTTCATGATGCCGATGGATTTTGTACGGATAGCATCGGAGGGTACGCGGAAGTGCCAACCAAACAGTAGTGTATGGAATTCCGGTGCGACGTGCGACTGCACTAGCGCTGACTTCCCCATGCATAGACGAACCCGCTACAGTCTCCATTTCTTCCTGAACGGTCTCAGCAGCATTACGCCTTGTGCTCAGTCGGCCACTACCGTGTCTATTGTCTAAACAACCCGTGGCTTCGAGCTTCGAAATCATTCTCGCCACAGCTGCATTTGTCAGCGGACCTTTACCCGTTCGAATCCCCTTCCTATGGCGAAAGGATCGTAACGCTGAACTAGCACATTCCCCATTCTGATGATACAGCTTCACTAAAAGCGCCTTTTCAGGTAACGTCAACATGTTGCGGCTGCTGGCGCTTCTGATTCTCTCTCTCTCTCATTACAGCTCCTTTTATACACGATTGTCATGCGCAGTCACTGATGTTTTGCTGTCCAGTGCCATCTGTCGGACATTTTGTGAACTTTGGTATTTTTTTTTGTTCTAATAAAACCCCATGTCATTCCAAGCATGTGTGTCAATTTTTACCTCTCTATCTACATTACACCGTGGTTTATTAAGTTTTCAAATTTATACTGACTTTTTGATCACACGGTACTTGCTGCCGAGAAGCTGTTGGTGGCGTGTTGCTTGTTGGTGTATCTCTGGCATCCCTCGTGATAGGTGCGCTTGATCCAACGCCTACTATCGATCTTCGCAATTCATCTTTCCCGACTGGTGTGCTGCCGACAGCTTACACCAGCACAAGAATGATGCTCCATTGTCTTACCCCATCATGTGCCCACAACGTGACTAGACGCCACTCTCGCAGTGACCAGTGGTACTATGGTGAATGTAGTTTAAGAGTATACGAGTAATATGAAGAACAGCTGTTAGACAAGATGCTTATGTAGCCAACTAATTCGTGTTCTAAGGGATACAAACTATACCGAAAATTGAAGAAATCTAATTAAAATATTGGAAGAGAAAAGAATGCTTAGAAAATTGGTAGAGAAGTGTATAAATCACCATGGTAGACGACATGGTTCAAGCTCTTGGGTTATACAGAGAGTCTATACCCTACAGCTAGCTGAAGCCTCCTACTACTATTCTACTTATGTGTGGTCCTATAGGTGTATCTCAGGCTCCACTTCCAAGGCAGTCTTTAGTATTGACGAAGAACATCGCAGTACCACATAAAGTCATAAATGCTTTTGTGTTGAAAGTATCCTGTGGCTGCTGTTATTAAACTCTAGTCTAATGTTAGTAGTTGTCTGAACCTAAATATCTGAACTATGCCGGATGTGGAAACAGATTCTCTATTTTCTTTTGTACAGGTAGCATTGTAAATACATGTGTTTACATGCCTGTGGACATATACCCACGGACTCCACACTTATGATGTCGTCACTGATCATTTGGATTACCGGACTCTTCCTCTTCAATCGCACTCTCTGTTTGCCTCTGCTTCCCACTTTATTCACGCGATAATCCGGGAAGTTTGTGATGACACTTCCCATTACTTTTTATAACCAATCTGAGAATTTTGCTAGGCCATTAACTGCATAGGACTTTTCGTGGTTTCTGACAGCCTCATATAAATTGAATGTAAGGATAATATTTTAGAAAGCCACTGTGGCCGAGCGGTTCTAGGCGCTTCAGTCCGGATCTGCGCGAGTTTTACGGTCGCAGGTTCGAATCTTGCCTCGAACAGCTGGCCGGAGTGGCCGTGCGGTTCTAGGCGCTACAGTCTGGAACCGAGCGACCGCTACGGTCGCAGGTTCGAATCCTGCCTCGGGCATGGATGTGTGTGATGTCCTTAGGTTAGTTAGGTTTAATTAGTTCTAAGTTCTAGGCGACTGATGAGCTCAGGAGTTGAGTCGCATAGTGCTCAGAGCCATTTGAACCATTTTTTTTTTTTTGCCTCGGACATGGATGTGTATGATGTCCTTAGGTTAGTTAGGTTTAAGTAGTTCTAAGTCCTAGGGGACTGATGACCTCAGATGTTAAGTTCCATAGTGCTCAGAGATATATGAACCATTTTTTCGATAATATTTCATCTACAGGTCTTGAATAACGCGTTGTGGAAGACGTGATCTGAAGTTCCTACGTCTCCTATTTCGCAGACGCGTCTCTGCCTGAGCTAGAGTCATTCAGGATGAAATGGATAAGGACGGCGTCCTGTCAAAAGAACCTCGAATGCGATTGAAATGGTGCGTTTCCTGAATGTTTGATAAGATAAAGCTCATCGGTCATTACCAATGTTGTCCCATCGACTCTACCAGAGTCAATTGGTAGCCTTAAGACTAGCTACCTTCTGGACTATTTTCTGTATTTCCTTTCCTTAGCTAGCATTAAGCAGCTGTGTACCTAGTAGTGATTTCTATATTCTCCAATGGCACCAATGGAAGAATACAGAATAGTGTCATTAATCGAATCCGATAGAGGTACTCAAGGTACCCTCCGCCACACACCGTCAGGTGGCTTGCGGAGTATGGATGTAGATGTAGGTCCACCATAGCGCAAAACCAATACACTTAAAACAGTACTTATATGCAGCTGATGTGGACATAGCTACTCTACAGAACTTAGTACAATAAGAATTGGAAACGTACGGTGCGACTACCAACATTGGTGGCGAAAGAGACACGATAGTATTATGAGGTTGGTTTCCGTGCATCGCAGACTTCAATGCTTAACAGGAGAACAGTAACAGAAACTCGTGACACTTACCACTGCGAGTTTTTCAGAGATGGCATTGCCCTATGTTTTATAGGTGCTCACGGTAGCCTAAACATGTCGCGATTGTAACTGTTTTTCGAAAAGTTAACTAAAGACAAAATGTTGGCAATTATGGTTATTCTAACACACGGTATTGATCAGACAGATTCTTGAATACCACCAGTCCCATTGATAGCTGTAGCATCTCTACAAGCAGGCTGGACAGATTTTATAAAACAGTACTTATATGCAGCTGATGTGGACATAGCTACTCTACAGAACTTAGTACAATAAGAATTGGAAACGTACGGTGCGACTACCAACATTGGTGGCGAAAGACACACGATAATATTATGAGGTTGGTTTCCGTGCATCGCAGACTTCAATGCTTAACAGGAGAACAGTAACAGAATCTCGTGACACTTACCACTGCGAGTTTTTCAGAGATGGCATTGCCCTATGTTTTATAGGTGCTCACGGTAGCCTAAACATGTCGCGATTGTAACTGTTTTTCGAAAAGTTAACTAAAGACAAAATGTTGGCAATTATGGTTATTCTAACACACGGTATTGATCAGACAGATTCTTGAATACCACCAGTCCCATTGATAGCTGTAGCATCTCTACAAGCAGGCTGGACAGATTTTATAAAACAGTACTTATATGCAGCTGATGTGGACATAGCTACTCTACAGAACTTAGTACAATAAGAATTGGAAACGTACGGTGCGACTACCAACATTGGTGGCGAAAGACACACGATAATATTATGAGGTTGGTTTCCGTGCATCGCAGACTTCAATGCTTAACAGGAGAACAGTAACAGAATCTCGTGACACTTACCACTGCGAGTTTTTCAGAGATGGCATTGCCCTATGTTTTATAGGTGCTCACGGTAGCCTAAACATGTCACGATTGTAACTGTTTTTCGAAAAGTTAACTAAAGACAAAATGTTGGCAATTATGGTTATTCTAACACACGGTATTGATCAGACAGATTCTTGAATACCACCAGTCCCATTGATAGCTGTAGCATCTCTACAAGCAGGCTGGACAGATTTTATAAAACAGTACTTATATGCAGCTGATGTGGACATAGCTACTCTACAGAACTTAGTACAATAAGAATTGGAAACGTACGGTGCGACTACCAACATTGGTGGCGAAAGACACACGATAATATTATGAGGTTGGTTTCCGTGCATCGCAGACTTCAATGCTTAACAGGAGAACAGTAACAGAATCTCGTGACACTTACCACTGCGAGTTTTTCAGAGATGGCATTGCCCTATGTTTTATAGGTGCTCACGGTAGCCTAAACATGTCACGATTGTAACTGTTTTTCGAAAAGTTAACTAAAGACAAAATGTTGACAATTATGGTTATTCTAACACACGGTATTGACCAGACAGATTCTTGAATACCACCAGTCCCATTGATAGCTGTAGCATCTCTACAAGCAGGCTGGACAGATTTTAGTCAATAAATATTTTGTATCATACTTTCCTGACTGCGAGATATGACTGCTCAGCTTCAGGATCACTATCTATAGGAGGCGATCAAAAAATATCCGTTCGTAGATCGCACAATCCAGAATCGGTACGCCAATCAAACAAAACCACCTTTAGCATTGAGGCAATCACCCAACGACACACCAGGTTGAAGATATTTGTTTAGTAAAACACCGTGTCCTGCTGCGTGAAGAAGTCCGTAACTGCCTGCTCCACACCCTCATGTGACTGGAACCGTCGCCCCTTCTTGGCGTCTTTAAGGGACCGAAGGGTGGTAATCGCACGGGGATCAGGACTGTAGGCGGGTGCTCAAGGTCTTCCACTTGAGTTGGCGTACGGCATTGGCGATACGGGGACGTGAATTATGATGGAGCAGCAGCATACATTGTCGCAGTGCTGTCACGGTGGCTTGCGTCAGACATGCTGCCCCGTACACATTCCTCATTCTTCAGTAGATACCTACTGCTGTTTGTCCTTCGGCAGCCAAGAAGAGAATAGCAGCATCTCGGTCCTGTTTGGACGCATTTGGTAATAACGTCTCTGCAGGTTACGTTTCCGCATTTACCGCATGCATGTAGGAAAGACACAAATGCTACGCTAATAGCTTGCCTACATGTCGGTGCTTATGTACTCGCATCGGAGTCGTGCTACGTCGCATATACGCTGCATCAACGCCCTCAAACGGAAATGTTTTGATCGCTCCCTTATACCAGAACCATAGTTCCCTACCTCGGGGTAATTATCCCTAAAGGGTAAAATGAAATTTTCTAAGGGGTAAAAAAAGAGTTCCGTAGTCACTGGGTTTTGAAACTGAGCTATTTTCAAAAGATCGTATTACTACACTCCTGGAAATTGAAATAAGAACACCGTGAATTCATTGTCCCAGGAAGGGGAAACTTTATTGACACATTCCTGGGGTCAGATACATCACATGATCACACTGACAGAACCACAGGCACATAGACACAGGCAACAGAGCATGCACAATGTCGGCACTAGTACAGTGTATATCCACCTTTCGCAGCAATGCAAGCTGCTATTCTCCCATGGAGACGATCGTAGAGATGCTGGATGTAGTCCTGTGGAACGGCTTGCCATGCCATTTCCACCTGGCGCCTCAGTTGGACCAGCGTTCGTGCTGGACGTGCAGACCGCGTGAGACGACGCTTCATCCAGTCCCAAACATGCTCAATGGGGGACAGATCCGGAGATCTTGCTGGCCAGGGTAGTTGACTTACACCTTCTAGAGCACGTTGGGTGGCACGGGATACATGCGGACGTGCATTGTCCTGTTGGAACAGCAAGTTCCCTTGCCGGTCTAGGAATGGTAGAACGATGGGTTCGATGACGGTTTGGATGTACCGTGCACTATTCAGTGTCCCCTCGACGATCACCAGTGGTGTACGGCCAGTGTAGAAGATCGCTCCCCACACCATGATGCCGGGTGTTGGCCCTGTGTGCCTCGGTCGTATGCAGTCCTGATTGTGGCGCTCACCTGCACGGCGCCAAACACGCATACGACCATCATTGGCACCAAGGCAGAAGCGACTCTCATCGCTGAAGACGACACGTCTCCATTCGTCCCTCCATTCACGCCTGTCGCGACACCACTGGAGGCGGGCTGCACGATGTTGGGGCGTGAGCGGAAGACGGCCTAACGGTGTGCGGGACCGTAGCCCAGCTTCATGGAGACGGTTGCGAATGGTCCTCGCCGATACCCCAGGAGCAACAGTGTCCCTAATTTGCTGGGAAGTGGCGGTGCGGTCCCCTACGGCACTGCGTAGGATCCTACGGTCTTGGCGTGCATCCGTGCGTCGCTGCGGTCCGGTCCCAGGTCGACGGGCACGTGCACCTTCCGCCGACCACTTACGACAACATCGATGTACTGTGGAGACCTCACGCCCCACGTGTTGAGCAATTCGGCAGTACGTCCACCCGGCCTCCCGCATGCCCACTATACGCCCTCGCTCAAAGTCCGTCAACTGCACATACGGTTCACGTCCACGCTGTCGCGGCATGCTACCAGTGTTAAAGACTGCGATGGAGCTCCGTATGCCACGGCAAACTGGCTGGCACTGACGGCGGCGGTGCACAAATGCTGCGCAGCTAGCGCCATTCGACGGCCAACACCGCGGTTCCTGGTGTGTCCGCTGTGCCGTGCGTGTGATCATTGCTTGTACAGCCCTCTCGCAGTGTCCGGAGCAAGTATGGTGGGTCTGACACACCGGTGTCAATGTGTTCTTTTTTCCATTTCCAGGAGTGTATAACCACTTTTTCGTAAAACCGTAATACTGATTACATAAGTTACCAATAATTACATTTTTTATTTTAAATACTAGCGTTAACGGGAGAGACAATATGGTAGAAGTTACAGCTTGTGAAACGAATGTATGAACAACATATTCCTCGTTCCTCACTTGGTCCTCTTACTGCAAATATACTGCACTTTGTGTCATCCATCTGCGGCAGTAAAATTGATGCATATATGCTTAAATAGCTCATGGACATGCCTTCTCCGAGTTGCATGGAGTTCTCACAATGGACCAGAAACTGTTTCATTATTCACTTCGCTACAATAAACGCTCTAATTTAGATCAAAACATAGCCGTAATTATGTAATGCTGCGCGGCAGTGGTCAGACTCAAAGCATTGGCTGCCGAACGTCTTCCAATTTTTACCATTTCAGCGGAAACGAGTCCAGGACTCTAGAGGTAGACAAGCAGTAGGTATAGTCTACGCCCTTGACTTGATTGATTTTAAAACGGGGTTGCAGGGTGTGAGTGAAGCAGATGTCACTTGGGAGAGGAGTGTTGCAGAGGAAGCACGTTTTGTAAGTATCTACCATCAATGTGCATAATTAGCTTTCTTTTCTGGGGAAGAGTTTCAGGTAACACTCACGATGCACTGAGATTTACTTCAGCTTTCTATAAACATACATTAAACGTTAGAATTAAGCGGTACCCATTGTCTCATTGACTCATTATTTCAGGGTTTAATAAGACACCCACGAGAAGTAAATGCCATTTACCTTGCAGCAGTTAAAAAATAAAAGCTTTAAAAGAAAATTCATTCTCACTCTAAAGTTTAGTTAGATGCTAATGTTGTTGACGGTGGGGGGGGGGGGGGGGGAGTGGTTACTAGCCATTATCTGAGAAACTCAGGGGTAATAGTCTCAAAAGGTTAGGAACGAGTATACTAGATTCACCCAACAACTGAGTGTTCTATATCTTTGTGTACGGCAATTTAATACCTTACTCCTGTATGACACACAGCTTAAAGAGTGGGTAACACACGCGTGGAGAAGATGTTTAGAGCATAAGGCTAGATATGCAAAACGTACGTTGAAGAGGATGAGTGCATCGTTAGAAAATGCAAACTAATAATGATATGACCCTATATTGGGCTCCAAATGGAGCTAAATTTAAGAAAATGGAAACCTACATTGCCCAACTCTGTCACAAAATTCATTAAACTGGAAATAAGATAAAGCAGGGAAAATTTACATTATTTCAGTTGGTCAAAAATCATCGATACGACAGCCACATAGTCGATCTGACTGAGCATGGACACAACTTAGTAACTGGGCAAGTATGGAGGTATTAACTATTTAATTTTTTCACATGATGGAATCGGTGATACGTGTGTAAATGGGAGACTGGTAGTGATGTCGACGTGATGTGTCCATCTTCTGCCGAATCTCTCTTCCCGTCCTGTGATATTTTCTGCTTCTACCTTCACGAACTACCGCTTTGGGGGAGGGGGATGCTCAGAGCAGCTAAAAGTATCCCCTTTTGTGCTTCCTTCCTATTCCTTCACAGGTAAAACCACTAAGCTGCAGCTGACGTATCACCACAGCGCTCGCTAGGATGGCCACTCACCAGTTCTGCAATACGCAACGGCTATTGTCTGCAATAATTAGATTGCCGAGGCTGTGTCCATGGACATTTGGAAGTTGCAAGAGGGACATATAGACAGATGATTAAAGATTCAAAGCATCGGACCACAAGAAAGGCTACACGATAGGGAATAAAAATTTTAATAGCACAGACATTGGAATAAATGCAGGGACTAGAATCAGTCTGCAAATTGTAGAAAACAGGCTGAGCTGTCTCCAGAAAACAAAGTCAGAATACTCTATGCAAAACAGTATGCAAATCACTAAGCATGAAGCGTGAATACACTGACAGAATCTCCAGTGCGATCCTCCGATCACCTCACTATTAATTCCCAAAGGTCTCAGAAGGCTCTTCGAATCATCTGCGAATCAGAGTCTCACAGCTTGAACTCCAAACGATCTCTGAACGACTTCCAGAATGATAGGACTACCTCATCATATTGTATTCACAATGATCTCATGAATGATCCTGCTCAGCAGCTTTGTTCGTTTTCGTCTACTCTCTACTTCCGGGCACTGAACTTCTCGTCGTGTCGTCTTTTTCACTGGTGGAGCTCAATTTGCAATATTTTTTAACAAACGATTGGCGCTGGGTAGGCACCCATGTCAGTATACTTTATACGATGCCACCCTTTCCACCTTTGCTTCAAGAAGTCCCTGGGTGGTATTTAGAATGGATCACAGGAACTCAGACAGCGTTTTCACTAAGTCTCACATTTGTGGCACTTACAGCTATTGATGGTTATTTCCCTAGAAGAATACTCGCCGAATTATCTTGATTTCACCTGAGCCGTCAAGAAGGCTGCAGATTAACAACAGCCCCGTTTGTCCATAATAGAAAGCCGTTTAAATCTCTGCTCAAATGTCTTACGTCTTTGGAAGTTGGTGGCGTCCGTCATCTATAAGTCAGACTTTCAATGGAACATCCTTTTTAGAACGAATGACAAGGCTTGAAAACCTTAACTATACATCTTCTGTTCCTTTCATGAAAGTCTCATGATAACCTCGCGAGGCTTAGTTGGAACTCATTAGTCCAGATCGCCGGGCTGGGAAGTATTACAGTATTAGCAGTGTATAAGCCAAAAAAGAAAAAAAGCGTATTGGGAGAAGCAGAGCGAAGACTGCATTTCACTTTATTGCACAATGTACACTACTGGCCATTAAAATTGCACACCAAGAAGAAATGCAGATGATAAACGGGTATTCACTGGACAAATATATTATACTAGAACTGACATGTGATTACATTTTCACGCAATTAGGTGCATAGATCCTGAGAAATCAGTACCCAGAACAACCACCTCTGGCCGTAATAACGGCCTTCATACGTCTGCGCATTGAGTCAAACAGAGCTTGGATGGAGTGTACAGGTACAGCTGCCCATGTAGCTTCAACACGATACCACAGTTCATCAAGAGTAGTGACTGGCGTATTGTGACGAGCCAGTTGCTCGGCCACCATTGACCAGACATTTTCAATTGGTGAGAGATCTGGAGGATGTGTTGGCCAGGGCAGCAGTCGAACATTTCCTGTATCCAGAAATGCTCATACAGGACCTGCAACATGCGGTCGTGCATTATCCTGCTGAAATGTAGGGTTTCGCAGGGATCGATGAAGGGTAGAGCCACGGGTCGTAACACATCTGAAATGTAGCATCCACTGTTCAAAGTGCCGTCAATGCGAACAAGAGGTGACCGAGACGTGTAACCAATGGTACCCCATACAATCACGCCGGGTGGTACGCCAGTATGGCGATGACGAATACACGCTCCCAACGTGCGTTCACCGCGATGTCGCCAAACACGGATGCGACCATCATGATGCTGTAAACAGAACCTGGATTCATCCGAAAAAATGACGTTTTGCCATTCGTGCACCCAGCTTCGTCGTTGAGTACACCATCGCAGGCGCTCCTGTCTGAGATGCAGCGTCAGGGGTGACTGCAGCCGTGGTCTCCGAGCTGATAGTCCATGCTGCTGCAAACGTCGTCGAACTGTTCGTGCAGATGGTTGTTCTCTTGCAAGCGACCCTATATGTTGACTCAGGGATAGAGACGTGGCTGCACGATCCGTTACAGCCATGCCCATAAGATTCCTTTCATCTCGACTGCTAGTGATACGAGGCCGTTGGGATGCAGCACGGCGTTCCGTATTACCCTCCTGCACCCACCGAGCCCATGTTCTGCTAACAGTCATTGGATCTCTACCAACGCGAGCAGCCATGTCGCGATACGATAAACCGCAATCGCGATAGGCTACAATCCGACCTTTATCAAAGACGGAAATGTGATGGTACGCATTTCTCCTCCTTACACGAGGCATCACAACAACGTTTCACCAGGCAACGCCGGTCAACTGCTGTTTCTGTATGAGAAATTGGTTGGAAACTTTCCTCATGTCAGCACGTTGTAGGTGTCGCCACCGGCGCCAACCTTGTGTGAATGCTCTGAAAAGCTAATCATTTGCATATCACAGCATCTTCTTCCTGTCGGTTAAATTTCGCGTCGGTAGCACGTCATCTTCGTGGTGTAGCAATTGTAATGGCCAGTAGTGTATACAGCAAACCGACTAATGCCACGGACAATATTCTTAAGATCAAAAGAGCTGAAGGGCAGATAACCACAACAGCCAGCCGAACTTTGCAAGGCATACGAACAAGAGCTCGCAACATTCCGCAGAAAAATACATCATGATTCCAAATGGAAAAGAAGAGCGAAAAATAGAAGATAATCCGTAACCTTTTATGTGAAGAAAATGAGTGTAACTTTCAGGGAACAATCAGAAAGATTTGCATTAAAGCATTTCACTGTAGTATACTCAAGGAACGGAAGCTAATTCGACTATCCAAAAAAACCTCCTAGCGGACATCCCAACAGAAGTTAACCAAAATTACAAACACAGCACTTACGGAAAATGTTACCAAATTTGAGATTTTAAAAATCTTCTTAGACGCTTGACTATTCATAAAGTAACGGTATATTTTAATTATTTGATATGCCTTTTAGGAGGAAACTCTAGAAAGAGAGAAGCAAGAGACTATTTTAGTTGGACTCATGTCTGTCAAGCATTAGCTTCTGAAGGCAAGACTGCGAGACGACCAACAGCGTCTGAACCGCATATTAAACATTGGAAGTGTCCGAGGAGCCTTGCCCTAAGATACCTTTAGGAGGACTAGATAGGAATTAATAAGCTCAGAAAATCTGTTAGTAAATCCATCTGTGTGAAGAGCTATACTGAAATACTTGTAGCTGTATCCACAACTTTCACAACTGATAGCAGCTCTAAGGCTGACAGGTTAGTAAACGAAATTCTGAAGAATTCCTTGCGTTTGTTGTCTTCAGTGACACATCACTAAGGTCACTCACTTTAACGCCATCCATTGTGTTCACTAGGGGACGCTATCGTTTTCGATCTGGAGACTAGCCTGTTGCAGCTCTCCACGATAGTCTGTCATGAGCAGGCTTCGTGATCTCTACTTATCTCTCGCACATTATGTCCACCGGAACATACTCACTGCAGTCAAACCATGGTCTCCCTCTAAAACGTTTACCTGCCACACTTCCCTCTATTATCAAACTGACGATATTGTGACGCCTCAGGATGTGTCATACCATCCGACACCTTTCTTCCGTCGAACCGTGCCAATATTTCTGTATTAGTTATGTGTACCTGCGAATCTTCATCATTTTCCTAGAGCACAACATTTCGAAAATGTCTGTTGTCTTCTTGGCTTGGTTCAAATGGCTCTGAGCACTATGGGACATAACATCTGTGGTCATCAGTCCCCTAGAACTTAGAACTACTTAAACCTAACTAACCTAAGTACATCACACACATCCATGCCCGAGGCAGGATTCGAACCTGCGACCGTAGCGGTCACGCGGTTCCAGACTGAAGCTCCTAGAACCACACGGCCACACAAGCCGGCTATTGTCTTCTTGTCTGAACTATTTAACTTCAGAAGACCATATTCCACAGAAGTATACTGAGGTAAGAATTCTTAGCACTTGAATTTGAATCCTAAGTCAATATTCTATTCTTTTTCAGAAAAGCTTTAGCTGATATTGAAGCCTTCGTTCTATATCCTCTTCATTTAGGCCACCATAAGTTCGCTATGCGAATAGCAAATCTCATCCACAACTTTCAAGAGACTCATTACCTAATGTAATTCCTTCAGCATCGCCTGATTAGAGTACACCCAAGAGCCAAAGAAATTGGTACACCTGCCTAATATCGTGTAGGGCCCCCGCGAGTACGCAGAAGTGCTGCAACACGATGTGGCATGGACTCGACTAATGTCTGGAGTAGTGCTGGAGGGAACTGACACCACGAATCCTGCAGGGCCGTCCATAAATCCGTAAGAGTACGAAGGGGTGGAGATCTCTTTTGAATAGCATGTTCAAGGCAACCCAGATATGCTCAAAAATGTTCATCTCTGGGGTGTGTGGTGGCCAGCGGAAGTGTTTAAACTCAGAAGGGTGTTCCTGGAGCCACTCTGTAGCAATTCTGGACGTGTGGTGTGTCGCATAGTCCTGCTGGAACTACCAAAGGCCGTCGGAATGCAGAACGGACATGACTGGATGCAAGTGATCAGAGAGGATGCTTACGTAAGTGTCACCTATTAGAGTCGTATCTAGACGTATCAGGGGAACCCTATCACTCCCACCGCACACGGCCTACACCATTACAGAGCCTCCACCAGCTTCAACAGTCCCCTCCTAATATGCAGGTTCCATGGATTCATGAGATTGTATCCATACCCGTACACGTCCATCCACTCGATACAATTTGAAACGGGACTCGTCCGACTAGGCAACATGTTTCCAGTCATCAACAGTCCAATGTCGGTGTTGACGGGCCCAGGCGAAGCGTAATACTTTGTGTCGTGCAGTCATAAAGGATACACGAATGGGTCATCGGCTCCGAAAGCCCATATCGATGATGTTTCGTTGAATGGTTCGCACTCTGGCATTTGTTGATGACCCCGCACTGATATCTGCAGCAATTTGCGAAAGAGTCGCACTTCTGTCACGCTGAATGATTCTCTTCAGTCGTCGTTGGTCCCGTTCTTGCAGGAGGTTTCTCCAGCATCAGCGATGTCAGAGATTTGATATTTTACCGGATTCCTGATGTTCACGGTACACTCGTGAAATGGCCGTACGAGAAAATCCCAGCTTCATCGCTACCTCGGAGATGCTGTGCCCCATCACTCATGCGCCGACTTCATAACCTGTCGTCGCAGCGTTAATAACCGATCTAACAACTGTGTCAGATACTTGTCTTATATAAGCGTTGCCGACCGCAGAGTCGTATTCTGCCTATTTACATATCTCCGCGTTTGAATACGCATGCCTATACCAATTTCTTTGGCGCTTCAGTGTATATTACCCTCGGTTTGCGCCTACCGATGTTCTTCATGTGACACTGTTCCTTACGTACAAATGATCTTCCAACTACATACTGTCTCTGACACAATTACAACCTTGTCAGCAAACCTCAAAGTTTTTATTTCCCGTCCCTGACCTATAATTCTCTTTTAGAGTTTCTCGTTGATTTCCTTTACTACTTTCTGAATGTACTGAATATGTAACATGACTGGTAGGAGATCTGTCTCAATCTTGCTCAACTGCAGGCTCCAAATCATGTTCAGCTCTCGTAACTACAGTCTGTATCAGGTGTACCATAAATAACCGTTCTTTCCCTGTATTTTATATGAGTACGAAGGTATTGAGTTGTATCTAAATGTATTCGTTTCAACATTATAGAATTTTTTAAAAATCTAACGGACGCCTTTCACAGTTTTATATTACGAAAAAGAACGTTATGCATTTTGCAGTGTGGACTAACAAATGGCCTGACGCATTGTATCTCAGTTGTCAGCGAGCAGCAATGATGCTTGAGACGTGAATAACATTTTTTATTGCTTCATTAGTCTGAAATTTCGGTCCTGTGAATGTGTTTGCAAAGCAAAGTGCCAAAGTTGAGCTACGCGAGATGGACACTGCAGTAGCGCAGCCATCGGCTTTTGAAGTGTCATTAAGGCTGATATCCAGTGCTGATGCAAATTTTTGAGTTACAATTACGTCTGCTCTGGCGTTCTCGTTGCGGTGTCACTCGACCAATTGCCGTCGGCTGCTAGTTGTTTCTGTTTTCCTTTTTTGTAGCAGTTTTTACTCGCGATGTACGATGTTCATAAAAGGTAATGTCTGACAGTTGTTAGCCATAGATATTTATGATTTACTTGCAATTTACGGCAGCAGGAAAATCTGATACCTGTAAAGTGGTGCTGCGGTGAATAAATAGGGCGCGTCGTTGTGGGAGTCTGGACAGCTGCCATAAAATTAGTGCAGGGTTGGGTCAGATAGTGTGGGCTGAGCCAGGGTGTGCGAAGAAGTTTCTTCCCCCCTCCACTCCCACTTCTGATGCCAACTATACACAAGGCAATCGCACTTTTCTGACATCTGGCATCAGTTTCCACATATGAGGCTGTGTGCGAGCAAAACAATCTAAATGTCACTACTATCGAGGCCATATTCTGTGCTGGACTTAGGACTTCTTATTTTCTTCCCAGCGTCTTAATTCACATAGTCAGCTACTTTTTCTCGTATTTACAAAGGATCAATTGCATGAATTAATTAAGAGAAGAGTTAGGAGATTATATTTATCTGACATGTTCGCAAGCTAAAAGCATACTTTCACCAGAATGCAATACGTATTGTGGAGTGTCGGCTGTAGTTGGAGCATACCCATAGGATGCATAGCACCAAAATCTCGTGACCAACAGAGTGAGGAACCATCTGTGAGGATGATGCAAATTAATTTACAATAAGGATACTGTCACACAATCGAAACGTCTTATATAAATGAATATTAGTCAGGGTAGCCCAATTAAGCATGAAACAAATGGGTACCACACCACTCACGTAGGTACATTGATGGGAGACGGGAACATCTAGCTATGAATGGAAACAAATGGCCACTACAACAATTACATTTATAACCTTTAACATGAGAATTTCTCACTGATTTTCATAAAGAACCATTGACGAATGGACAAGGGGTTCTAACTCTAAAGAATAACCTTGGTACACATGCGTAGGGAGGATGAAACACAGTTACGTTAATAATTCGGGGAGACGTCCAGTGATTGCAAAAGTTGTTAGTTAAATACTGAAAGCACACGGCAAGACAGGAGCGAACATCATAAGATCGCCAAAATGCGCATTCAGAGCAACAACATGGATGTATGACTTTAACAACACGTACTTGGTTTCTAAAGGAAGCGAATTAACTTCGTATGCTTGGTCCCTAAAGGAAGCGAATTAACTTCGTATCTGAACGACATTCGCTGGTGCGACGGTGGCCCACCTTATCAAACGCACGGAGCGTGGAAGCCGGCGGTGGCAGCTGCTGGAGAATATGATTTCCACTCTCTCTTTGTACTAATTGCCTAAGTATAGACATCCTTCCAGTGGCAGCAAGGCTTATGTCATCAGTCATCTCTCTTGTCCTAGCCGGAAGTCTTTACTCTAGAAAAGCCTAAAGAGAAGTGGTTAGTCTTCAAAAGAGTAAATTGAAGTGTACGCCTTCCAAATCCTATAGTCTCTACTTCACAAAGGCCTAAAGCGAAGTGTTCTCCTTCTAGCTGCTCTGAAAGTTTGCTATTTTTCGTCAGAGCAGGAACTCGCTGGCCAGTGTTGACAAAGTTTCCGAGTGCCAACCACTGAAACTCAAGGGAAGATATTAAACAATCTGCTGCTCTAGTATATTTTATCTGTGTTGAACCAATAGGGCTCCTGTGGATGGAGGAAGGCACAAAATCTCTCCTTGGCAGAATTCTGAAAAGCGTCTATCCGATGCTCTGCATGTAGATCAAGTGGACGCTGAATTCTGAAATTTTAAACCGAACATTACTCAGGTCGTCGTAACGAACATTCAAATGCGTTGAGGGAAGCCACACCTGCGTAGAGCTCTTATGCAGCCAAAAGGCTTCTGTGAAGAATTCCCTCTTTCTTTCGACGGGAAAAGAGTGTCCCGCATCCCTACTGGAGAGCGAGCTAGGGGGAACGAGAATGTCAGTGTGGCTACTTTCGGCAGCGACTCTGCCCTAAGATCACCAGTTTTATAGCGGCAAATACCTCTTAAAAAGACTCTTATCCCGCGGTTCCAACTTGTAAGCTTTCAAGTCTTCGAAACCTCTGCCAGCTACACAGAAAAAAAAAAAAAAAAAAAAACAGAAAAGCAAACAGCGATCTGCAATTACAAAGCAGCGTAACTGAACGGCTACTTGATTAAAGGAATTTGTATACCATCGTCTGAAGTGTGTTAGCCGACTGTTTCAGAGAAAATTGACCACGTTCCATTAGATATGAGTGAAAAGTAAAATAACCCAGCTACGTTATATTTTAATACTAGTGCCACTATGCAATTTTGATATACAGGTTTAACCGAAGCTGGCCGCTGGTGGCCGAGCGGTTCTGGCGCTACAGTCTGGAACCGCGCGACCGCTACGGTCGCGGGTTCGAATCCTGCCTCGGGCATGGATGTGTGTGTTGTCCTTAGGTTAGTTAGGTTTAAGTAGTTCTAAGTTCTAGGGGACTTATGACTTCAGCAGTTGAGTCCCATAGTGCTCAGAGCCATTTGAACCATTTTTGTTTAACCGAAATCCATCGATAAACTTTCGGACTCTGTTCAAGGTTACCCTCTGAGTATTTCGATGGAAAGGATGCACGGACTCCGGCAACTTGTTACAGAGTTCGTTTGGTCAACAACAGAGTTGTTGTGATAGTCTTCTCCAATGGCCAGGTCGGTCACCAGACAATATACACTCCTGGAAATTGAAATAAGAACACCGTGAATTCATTGTCCCAGGAAGGGGAAACTTTATTGACACATTCCTGGGGTCAGATACATCACATGATCACACTGACAGAACCACAGGCACATAGACACAGGCAACAGAGCATGCACAATGTCGGCACTAGTACAGTGTATATCCACCTTTCGCAGCAATGCAGGCTGCTATTCTCCCATGGAGACGATCGTAGAGATGCTGGATGTAGTCCTGTGGAACGGCTTGCAATGCCATTTCCACCTGGCGCCTCAGTTGGACCAGCGTTCGTGCCGGACGTGCAGACCGCGTGAGACGACGCTTCATCCAGCCCCAAACATGCTCAATGGGGGACAGATCCGGAGATCTTGCTGGCCAGGGTAGTTGACTTACACCTCCTAGACCACGTTATGTGGCACGGGATACATGCGGACGTGCATTGTCCTGTTGGAACAGCAAGTTCCCTTGCCGGTCTAGGAATGGTAGAACGATGGGTTCGATGACGGTTTGGATGTACCGTGCACTATTCAGTGTCCCCTCGACGATCACCAGTGGTGTACGGCCAGTGTAGAGGAGATCGATCCCATGATGCCGGGTGTTGGCCCTGTGTGCCTCGGTCGTATGCAGTCCTGATTGTGGCGCTCACCTGCACGGCGCCAAACACGCATACGACCATCATTGGCACCAAGGCAGAAGCGACTCTCATCGCTGAAGACGACACGTCTCCATTCGTCCCTCCATTCACGCCTGTCGCGACACCACTGGAGGCGGGCTGCACGATGTTGGGGCGTGAGCGGAAGACGGCCTAACGGTGTGCGGGACCGTAGCCCAGCTTCATGGAGACGGTTGCGAATGGTCCTCGCCGATACCCCAGGAGCAACAGTGTCCCAAATTTGCTGGGAAGTGGCGGTGCGGTCCCCTACGGCACTGCGTAGGATCCTACGGTCTTGGCGTGCATCCGTGCGTCGCTGCGGTCCGGTCCCAGGTCGACGGGCACGTGCACCTTCCGCCGACCACTGGCGACAACATCGATGTACTGTGGAGACCTCACGCCCCACGTGTTGAGCAATTCGGCAGTACGTCCACCCGGCCTCCCGCATGCCCACTATACGCCCTCGCTCAAAGTCCGTCAACTGCACATACGGTTCACGTCCACGCTGTCGCGGCATGCTACCAGTGTTAAAGACTGCGATGGAGCTCCGTATGCCACGGCAAACTGGCTGACACTGACGGCGGCGGTGCACAAATGCTGCGCAGCTAGCGCCATTCGACGACCAACACCGCGGTTCCTGGTGTGTCCGCTGTGCCGTGCGTGTGATCATTGCTTGTACAGCCCTCTCGCAGTGTCCGGAGCAAGTATGGTGGGTCTGACACACCGGTGTCAATGTGTTCTTTTTTCCATTTCCAGGAGTGTGTTATTGGACTTCCTGTTCTGCAGTATGTCAAGAGCCTACCTTACGTGACTCCGGTGGATACACACATGGAAATGGTTGCTAGAGTTGTCGCAGCCACAAAGGTAGTAAGCAAAACTCCTGGAATTCATGGACATGCAAGATAGATGATCGTGCGTCGCTGTACACTCTGCCACGATCTTGGTGGTCGAAGGTTCGGATAGTAACTGTAAGGGAGCAGTTCTGCATTTGTTTCCTGCTGTACTGCACACAGACATAACAAATCGAACACACTGTGATGAAAGTGTATGTGTTTCGTCTGAGGATTGTTGCGTTATTCTGTGTTGTGTGCGCTACGTTTAGGTTGCTCAATATTACAGATTTATTCACTGTCATGAAGGAATTTTCATGGCAACAAGTTGTTCGGTGTAGATTCACACTATATGTACATCGACGGAAAACGGAAGTGTGGCCCATGAAGCACCAGTCCGATATTTAACAAACTTTGTGAAGACGTTCGTTATATAATGGGCATTAAATTAAACTTTCATTCCAATTGAAATTGACGTCCATCACGTATGAGATGAAACTCCCTTCGGATATCAATACATTCCTGTCTTTGTTATGGTATGGAAGCAAAAAGCACCCTAACATCATTCTGAGAGCACATGCTGTAGCAATTGATCAAGACTGTTGGGTGTAGGCCGCTACGAAAGTCTTTCCATCGCATACCAGACATACTCTGTGGGTGAGATGTCCTTAGGTTAGTTAGGTTTAAGTAGTTCTAAGTTCTAGGGGACTGTTGACCATAGATGTTAAGTCCCATAGTGCTCAGAGCCATTTGAACCATTTGAAGCCATACTCTGTGGGTGACAGATAAGAGGGAAGGGCAGTACAGTATTCGCGCATTTCAAGATTTTGGGGTGTGAACTGCAGTGTAGGGATTTCCGTTATCTTGCTGGAATGTGCCATTACATATTCTGGCATGAAGAGTATGAATCGCTGCCTTTTATACTGCTTTCATCAATTACCAAATTAGTCTTGTTATCATACCCAATAGGTCTTTCCGTCACCTAGAAGTTGGAGAGGTATGGATCTGCAAAATCACTGTTCCTGCGACCTTTCACCATGTCATCTGCGGACATGTTCGTCTCGATTTTACATTTACAGATCAATAACACAAGCAGTTCTGAGGTACCAGGTGTCGACCAATGCTGAAACACCCATAGTTGTTCGTGGTGTACCTTCCGCAGGCGGTAATGCAGGCGCTGACCGTCGTAAGGATGGTGAATACTGTCCTGGGATGCGTTATGCCACGCCTGCTTGACCTGTTCACATAGTTATGAGTTATACGAGTAACTTCTTTACCCATCATATCCCGCACGTGCTAGATTGGAGACAAGTCCAGAGATCATACTGGTCAAGGATGCTGCTGCACGTCTTGCACAGCATATTGAGTTTCACGGGCATAATGTGGGCATCCTTTTGGAACAACACACCATCTTTCTGTTGCAATTACGGGAAAAGAACGGAAGAACGGGTCTAACAACATTCCGCACTTACTGAGCGCTGGTTAGCGTCCCATAAATTAACACCAAAGGCGAACTAGAGTTGTAGCTCATCCCACCCTAGACCATAAGGCCTGCGTTGGGGCCAGTGTGTCCTGGACGAATGCATTGTGCGAGGCAGCTCTCACCAGGTCTAAGTTTTGTAACACGCCCGGGGCTACAAATGACGGGGTTCCCTTTAACTGGTTTCTCGTTTCGTAACCGTGCGCCCTGTCCACACCATGTACCTGATAATCCCGCGGCTGTCGTTTTGTTCTGCTCCACACTGCTACCGGTTTGCCTGAAATTATGAATCCAAATATGAAAGTGGGTTTAGGGTAGCCACTCAACGTTAAGCACAACACTGTCCTACATCTGGTATGAACATCTATATTCTGAGACGATATAAAAATCACAGGTTGCACTGTTTACACTCTGATTCAGAAGTATTTATACCAATTAACTTTCTTAATATCACTTGGACGAGCGTACGCATAACCGAACACGGCGCGGATGACTGTTGATGACGCGGAAGCCGAATAATCGAACGAAAGTTCTTACGCTCATCATGCATACCCAGATATCTGGTACCAGTCCTCCTTGACACTAGTAATAATATAACGCCGTTCATAAAGTTAAATTTTTAGTTCTCTGTTCTCACTAGTACGAGCTGCGCGTATCCGTCGCGGAGCGGCTGATTGTTGATGAGGCGGAAACGCGATGACCGAACGCACGTTCTCACTCTCGCTACAAGACACTGGCACTTTTGCATTCTTTTGTGGTAAACTATATTGCTGATTGACATTAGTTCATTCTGAGAGGTCGAACACTACGCGGATGATTGATGTACGGTACGACACGCAAACGGGCGGATACTCAAACCCGTTATCGGCGGCACTGCTCATTTTTAATTACATCATTAGGCCCTTTCATCTGAGTCACTTCCATATTTCATCACTTTACTGTAATAGCACTTATAGCAACACTTGAATTTCCATAAGAACAATACCTCTCATATGTAGAGCTACCCACAACACAACAGTTCCGTGACCCGCGCTCGACTCGGCAGACGCGGCTGCCTGCAAAGATACTCCGCAACCAATCCAGCGATATGACAGTACGCTTACAGTCTTACACGCAAACGATCATCTCCCGCGTTCAGGCAGAATATGCTTTCATCGCTGAAGACCACGGCGCTCCATTCCATCTTCCAAGTGAACCTCTGACGTTATCAGTGGAGCTGTGCACTTCGATGCTGTGGCGTTAGTGGAACGGCTAGAGGTGGGTGTGCCAATAGTCCCACGACAGTTCGTTTTGACACGTCTGGGCTGAGAGGCCCTTTTATCTATGCTGTGGTGGCTGTATACAATCTGCCACTGCTGCCCTTACAATACAACTGTCTTGGCGGGCGTCTGGTGCTGCGTGGAGGTCCAGAATCTCGTCTGTGGGTGTGAGAATGTTAAAGTGACCACTGATACCAATATCCTTGCACAACTGACGCAGGACGTCCAACTTGTGTGGCAGTTCTCCGAAAGGTCACAGTCTGACCCCTTTGAAACTTGCTCAGTTGGCTGTAGGAAGCACAAATGCCTCTCCGTGGCATGGTTGTCCGCTTCTTTCACACGTTTCCACCCCACTGTTTTCGCCACGAACAGAGCACGACTCATCGCCGGTCTCCATAGAATCCCAGTTAATGTCCCACTTAACTGGCTCTACAATATGTAAGCCTGTGTTTTTGTGATATGGTGTGGGTGGTAAGTGATACATGAGAACTTGCGATCACAACTGAGCTTCCAACAATCTGTTCCCGATGGTTCGCGGTGATACTTCTGTCCGGATTTCGTCTGTTGCCGTTCGTCTATCCATGAGGGCATAGTCCATCTGGATAGACCTGTGCCTGCTCTTCTTGCCACAGTGACGTCCTAAGTCCATCTGGCCACTCCTTGTTCTGCAGGCCCTGCACTACAAGTAAGTGTCTGTACGATGTGTCGGTATGGTGCTCCTATGACCATCATGACAATGACTGGACCTTTCTCAAAGGGCACGTGCTCGTCACCTGGACATACTGAGTTGCGATATCCACCTGAAAATTTCCAGTAACGTTAGACATATCCAACAGACACACCCAACAGCGAACATATACTCACACCATTCTCAAACTGTAGGAGTAGCATTTACATGGAACGGGAATAAGCTCACATAAGATGAAATTTTAATCAACACATCCAACAGTTACGAAACTACTGGGTTACAAGTCTGGTAGCGATCGGCCAAGGTGTTTGTGACGTAACTCTTTCCTTTCCCGTCTATGTATTTGATGTCTATTAACTTTGATTTCCGTTGATAAATGATGCATGAAACTAAACGGTAAATGAGTTTGTTCTTGAGGCTTTCAACTTTCATAGTCTAACACTTTCCATATCCATTAGTGTATGTATAGGCTAATTTTATTGTGCCAGAGTTCTATTCTGATTTTGGGGTCAGAAGAGTCGTTAATTCACTTTATTTTGTTAGTAGTTCACGCTGATAAAAGTCCTTGGCGAGCGATAACTCGTCATTTTTTGAGAATGTTCCGGTACGACGTTTCGTCTTCCTTGCTGTGCCCTTCTTCCGGAAACTGGCTGCACTGTGTCAATACTTAAGAACTTTTTCATAATCGACAATAGCTGCTACAGCCTACGTTCTTATGTGGATAAAGAGATCACTGTGTGGTAAGAGCGCTAAGATGAAAATAATATTTCTTGTCACGACGTTTGCAGCTTCACCGAGTAATCATAGGATTACTTATTACCAAGCATTAGATGTTAGACGAGAGAAGCTGAACCTGAAGAGCCGGAAACAAACAAGAAATAGGACGAAAGGGATATTGTGATTCAAATTGGAAAAAATTGGTTAAGTGCTCACATACGCGGCAATTCTGACATGTTTACAGCGACTCCCAGTGGAATTCTGATTGACTACGTAACTGTTTTACGCGTATCGATTGAATACTGATCGGAGACCTTCCGGAGCCGAAAATTGTTTACATCCGTTCGTCGTTAGCAGATGGCCTGAAACCGTCGATTCTGTTACTTCCCGCCTGACTGATCGGAAATTTCCGTAATAGAGCAATTACGTAATTCTGATTCCCGCTGGACAGGCAGCCCGCGCCGTTCCAGTAATCTACGGTCTGTAATTGCCGGAGCTGTTTGGAGATTCATCATTAATAGCGTGGACTGCCACTAATCGCTTTACCTTTCAAGCATTGTCTTTTGCCACGTGACTAATCTGTCTCACTTACAGGAGCCTCTACATGCTACACTTATTAGTCTATGCTTCGAAGTTACTGATTCTCAGAATATATTTCTGCATATTATTTATCAATTTTTTAACGAGCTTCCGCAAACACTGTTCTTAGGTATTTGCCAAAATGGTATTCAGAAGCATGCAGAACAGAGCTGCGTTTAATTAACGACAGTTAAAATTATGTATTAGTCTGTGCATGCTTTAAATGAGAAGGCCGTTGTGCAACGACGATCGAAATCAAAATGGGCTACATATCTAACCCAGAAGTATATACTATTACTCAAACACCCGAAATAAGTAGGCTGGATATACCCGACCTAAGGGGGTATCTAGAACCTGTACAGTCAATAATTCCTAACTCTGTAGAGATATGGGGTATAATTTAGTCATAAAAGCGCTGTGTCAGGTGCGTTAATGTCTTCCAATGCAGTTGAGCTTTGTAGTTCGTTTTCGCTCGAAATAAATAATGGGCGGTGAAGGGTTCGAAGAAATCTGAAACATAGAGAGAAATGTACTGATTAACATATAAATGAGCAATTGAAAGTGGTTGACGTGATCATGTAGCTTTTTAGATTGGGTGTATTGCCGCCACACTGCAAACCTTCCACATTCTGTCAGCGAGATTAGTGAGTCTTCCTCAAACTGCTTTCTTCACAGGTAGAAGCCTGATAGGATAATGGATTTACGTTTAGGAAGGAAGTGGAAATGCAGAAACAATTTGCTATTATACACTGGAGCGCCTCTGAGATATTCCAAATTGGCTACGTATGCTGATAGAGAATTTACTTTAGAAAGCCGGCATAAAATTCCGATAAAATTGTATGTACCATCCTCAAGTTACTCCCCCCCCCCAATTTGAAAATATGGTTTCGAGAAAAACTGTTGAAAGTTTTGGATTACATTTTTTTTTGCAGTTAAATTAAACACACCTCCAGTCAACGACCCCTGGACAATACAGCAATCCTTCCAGATCCGAAAGTAGTCATCTTCCGTCTTCTTCGTGGCCAGGGTGGTCCCGCGGGACTCTGTCAGCTTCTGTGATCCACTGCTCCTCTTGTTCGAAACGCTTCTCGTCCGCTTTCATCCAGAAGCTGTAACAGGCCGGTCCGTTCTCAAGTTTGAGAAGTTTCATAATTTCCATAATGCCTGTTAGACCGTCGCTAAAATAACATGCTGCCACGCTGGTCGCTATATCGACTATTTTTTTCTCTCTGTGAATGGTTTTCGCAGATACTTTTTCACCTATCGTCTTGAAACTCGATAACGGATTTTCTGGCGACCTTTGAACATCGCAGTAAAGTAGACACCGCAGAGACGATTTAAGCGTAAAAACACGATTTTTGAAATTTTGAAAGCGATGTACCTCCGTAAATGCCAGGCAGAGGGTTCCTCGAACCACTCTCACACTATTTCTCTACCGTTCCACACTCGAACAGCGTACGAGGAGAACATACAAATCGCTTATTTTACTACGATGATCATTTATTCCTATGTTGGCATTCGGACAATAAAGCTGCTGATTGAAATTCCGTGAAATGATCTCGCCGCAAAGAAAAACGCCTTTGTTTTGATTATTGCAATCTCAACTCCCGTATCATATCCGTGACGCTCTCTCCCTTATTTCGCGACATGATTTAACGAGCTGCCCTTCTTCCAGATTTTTTAATGTCCTCCGTCAGTCCTACCTGGTAAGAATCTCATACCGCACGGCAATACTCTAGGACTGAACGGACAAGTATAGTTTATGCAGTAGCTTGTAACATTTTATAACTGTTCTGCCAATAAGACGCAGTGTTTGCTTCGCCTTCCTCACAACTATATCTACGTTATCGTTCTAACTTAAGTTGTTCCTCATTGTAATCCGTAGATATTTAGTTGAATTGACAACCTTTAGATTTGTTCGATTTATCGTGTACCCGAAATTTAACAGATCCCTTTTAGTACTCATGTGGATGACCTCACACTTTTCTTTATTTTGGGTCAGTTGCCACTTTTCGCACAATATCGGTATCTTGTCTAAATCATTATGCAATTGGTATTGATCTTTCACTGACTTTAATAGACGGTAAATGATGGTATCATTTTAAAACAGTCTAAGATGGATGCTCAGATAATCTCCTAAATTAGTTATATGGAGGGCCTATAACGCTTCCTTGGGGAACACCAGATATCACTTCTGTTTTACTCGATGATTTTCCGTCAGTTATTACGAAATGCGACCCTTCTGACAGGAAATCAAGAATCTAGTCGCACGACTGACACAAATTCTCCCTTGGCACACAATTTGATTAGAATCTATTTGTAAGGAACGCATCAGAAGCATTTTCCGTCCGAACAGGTTTCGGAAGGCCCAGTGGCATTGACCAACCGCCGCATCATCCTTGCTGTGTTGGCAGGAGAGCCAACACCGTGTTGCTAGAGGAGGCCGAAATGCACGCGTTTAATTACACGCAGACTGGCGTGAGGTCTGGAACAGTTAAGGGAATTTTTAGTAGCAAATAAAGTACGTAGTTGATGTAATACTTAACTTTAATCCATAACTGTAGAACATCGGTCTGACGGTACAGTAATAAGAAGCTCAATATAAATTGGTAATAGCGCCTTGCTAGGTCGTAGCAAATGACGTAGCTGAAGGCTATGCTAACTATCGTCTCGGCAAATGAGAGCGTATTTGTCAGTGAACCTTTCCTAGCAAAGTCGGCTGTACAACTGGGGCGAGTGCTAGGAAGACTCTCTAGACCTGCCGTGTGGCGGCGCTCGGTCTGCAATCACTGATAGTGGCGACACGCGGGTCCGACGTATACTAACGGACCGCGGCCGATTTAAAGGCTACCACCTAGCAAGTGTGGTGTCTGGCGGTGACACCACAATCCTCAGCCGATAGGCGTCGCTGGATGCAGATATGGGGGGCGGGAGGTTATATAGCCTCCCCACCATTGTCATTTTCCTGACTGGAGCCGCGAAGCCAAGCAGGTTTTCAGTTGGCCTCTCGACGGCTGAGTGCACCCCGCCTGCCAACAGGATTCGTCAGACCCTGAGAATTACCTATCCAAGTGCTAGCCAAGCACCACAGAACTAAACTTTGGTGATCTGACGGAAACCGATGTTGCCACTGTAGCAAGGCGGTTGAACAGAAGCCATGAAACCAATTTAAGATTCCCTATTGATAGCACTCTTTACTTCATGAGAGTAAACAGCTGTGTTGCACTAGAACGATGTTTTCTAAATCCGTGTTGACTATATGTCAATATGCCGTTGTCTTCGAGGTAATCATAATGTTCGAACACAATACAGGGTGTTACAAAAAGGTACGGCCAAACTTTCAGGAAACATTCCTCACACACAAAGAAAGAAAATATGTTATGTGGACATGTGTTCGGAAACGCTTACTTTCCATGTTAGAGCTTATTTTATTACTTCTCTTCAAATCACATTAATCATGGAATGGAAACACACAGCAACAGAACGTACCAGCGTGACTTCAAACACTTTGGTACAGGAAATGTTCAAAATGTCCTCCGTTAGCGAGGATACATGCATCCACCCTCCGTCGCATGGAATCCCTGATCCGCTGATGCAGCCCTGGAGAATGGCGTATTGTATCACAGCCGTCCACAATACGAGCACGAAGATTCTCTACATTTGGTACCGGGGTTGCGTAGACAAGAGCTTTCAAATGCCCCCATAAATGAAAGTCAAGAGGGTTGAGGTCAGGAGAGCGTGGATTCCATGGAACTGGTCCGCCTCTACCAATCCATCGGTCACCGAATCTGTTGTTGAGAAGCGTACGAACACTTCGACTGAAATGTGCAGGAGCTCCATCGTGCATGAACCACGTGTTGCGTCGTACTTGTAAAGGCACATGTTCTAGCAGCACTGGTAGAGTATCCCGTATGAAATCATGATAAAGTGCTCCATTGAGCGTAGGTGGACGAAACTAAAATGAGCTCTAACATGGACATTAAGCGTTTCCGGACACATGTCCACATAACATCTTTTCTCTATTTGTGTGTGAGGAATGTTTCCTGGAAGTTTGGCCGTACCTTTTTGTAACACCCTGTATATGTTCCAAATTCCTACTGCAAATCGACACCGAGCGAGGTGGCGCAGTGTTTAGACACTGGACTCGCATTCGGGAGGACGACGGTTCAATCCCGCGTCCGGCCATCCTGATTTCGGTTTTCCGTGATTTCCCTAAATCGCTCCAGGCAAATGCCGGGATGGTTCCTTTCAAAGGGCACGGCCGACTTCCTTCCCCGTCCTTCCCTATTCCGATGAGACCGATGACCTCGCTGTCTGGTCTCCTTCCCCAAACAACCACCAAAAAATGCAAATCGACGTTAGTGATATAGTTCTATAAATAAACGGATTACTCCCATTTCCTTTCTTGATCAGTCTAACTTTCGAGACTTTCGGTACGGATATTTCGTCGAGCGACTGATTACATATGATTGCTAGGTTTGCAACTATTATATAGGCCTACTCTGAAAGGAAAATAGTTGTTATACGAAGTGGACCAGAAGACTTACCTTTGTTAAGTGATTTGAGTTACTTCGCTAACCCAGGATATTTACTTCAAGGCTACTCATGTCGGTAGCTGTTCTTGAATCGATTTCTGGAATATTTACTTCGTATTTTTTACTCCGTTTTAGAAGCACTGTCACTGGTAGCATGACCATCGCTATCACACAGTGAATGTATTGATTGTGTCTTGTCTTTGCTGTACGTTATTTACATACGACCAGAATCTCATTGGATTTTTTTTACCATATTTCGAGATAGAGTTTAGTTGTGGAAACTATGAAAAGCATCTCGTATTGAAACCCGCACTAAGTATTCTGGTTATGGGAAGCTTCGCCAGTTTTGGGTATTTTGGGTTCTTTTAAATTTGGCATGTTTTTTTGTTGCTTCTGCAACAGTACTCAGACCTTTTATGTGTACCACGGGGGATAAGTAATGTCTCTTTTTGATCATACAATGTAGGCTTTCACGGCCGGTGTTGTCTTCGTTTAAAACCTCCGGGCTGATAGGCGAACTGCAGTTCGCCGCTGTATCTCGGAGGATGTCTCCCGCAGTCGGAGACGAAACGTCAGGGGAGAGTTTTATACTTCGACCACGGTCTATCAGCCCGGAAGTTTTAAGTGAATGTCTCTTTTTCATTTATTTGATATAAATCTCTCAATTGCTGTCGACATTATTCCCTCAAACTGAAGCCACATCTGGTCTATGCTTACACCGTTAGTTCGGAAGGAGCGGAAACTGTCTCCTAGGATTTTGAAATAAATATACTTTCTGTTTATTTTTGGTGCTTTCGATGTTACGCTATTCAGTGTCGCTACAACGGCCTTGTGGTCATTAATACCTGCACCCTGTAACATACCCTTTTATTTATTTTATTATATCCGCTCGTTCGCGGATCTGAATAGCAGCCCAAAATTAGATAATTGATTAATGTGACCGTGTACCTAATGGGCTGGCAATCGGATTGGACTGCTCAGGGGATGTTACATTCCGTATTGTCCTTCGCAAATACTGTAATAAGTACTGTTTGGTGGTAAGAAGGACACAACACAGTTTCACAAACAAGATTTATATTCTTAGCAAAAGCACAAAATAAGGAGACAGCCACTGCCTTCGTCAATACACTGTTAATGACGGCTAATCTCAGCACAGGTTTCTTTAGTTATTCTTAATCGTCACACGCAACATCCAATCACTGTAATCCAAGTAATGCCGGCGCGGTAGACGCGGGAGTTCAATAGCGGCACTTAATATCACTGAAATCACTCTGTAATTAAACCTTCTCACTTTCCCGTATAATACTAACACAAAAGGGGTTAAACCACGGCGATGGCCACTCCCTTTTGCCGGTAATTTGCCTTAATTCAACTGCTGGCTTCTGCACAGCTCTGCCCGCCTCGCGGGAACCTACCACACCCTTACTTCAGCACATCTCAACTCTAACTGCTCTCCGCCCAGTTCTTCCCGCCTCGCGGGAATGTACCCAAGCAGCACTCGGCACTCCGGTGAATCCCCTCTAGCTCTCGCGCCCTGCACGCACACTACTCGATAGTTGCCCTGTCGACCTGTGTGAGCGCAAACTTAGTAGTAAGGGGTCCTGGTAGCCCTCACTCTTAACCGGACCTCATCTGGAATGTCATTTGGTTTCTCGGTTCCTCCGCCTCTTCCTCGGTAATCAGATGAATGATTAATATGAATCCTTGGGTCATTGCTTCTCTCTCTGTTTCGATCATTAGCTTTATTGTGTCCCTGTGATCTAATAGACTCCAATTGGGCCAGTATCTTCATTAAAGCCTCTCTATCTTTGATTAGGCTCCTAGATACCGTTCCTTGCCTTTTCTGATTCAATCTTCCTTTTGTCACAGATACCATGACGTTATCATTCAGGGGTTGTTCCAAAATCTTGTTCCATTTCCACAAATGTTTGGCAAATTCTTCCGACGTTCCTTTCCAATTACTAAGTGGTTTGCATCGTAGTGGGTCCTCAAGTGCTGTACACTGACGACTTTTGGGCCAGCATTCCTTCAATAATCCTCCTCCAAATTGATCATAATTAGTAGTCCCTTTCTTCCTCTTGATTCCACAAGTGAAGGCCTCACCTTCGATTGCAACCCACTGGTCATCTTCTTCTCGCTGCACGGCTATAGCATTTCTCGGATTGACTGCCAATTGGTTTTGCTTATCTCCTATCCCCTCAACCACATCGTTGCATTGTTTCTGCATCTGCGTCACCTCGGTGATTTTTTCTCCCAATTCGGTTCTAGTTTCTTCAACACCGTCTTCTGTCTTCTCTGTTAACTTTTCTTCTATTTTCTCCACGTCTCCCTGGACCTGGTCTATATTTTTCTGTAGCTTACTCTCTCTCTCGTCGACGTTCATCTTCAGTCGTTTTGGTAACTCCTGTATTTCCTTCCTCAGATTACATTCCATCTCTATGTACGATGTTCTGATTTCTCGTACTATAGTTTCTTGTAAATCTTCCTTTAATGATTTGTAACTTTCTTTAGTTTTTCGGAATTCTTCCTTTAATGATGCGTTATTTTCTTGTAAAACCTTCTTAAATGGTTCTCCGGTTTTTCGGAATTCTTCCTTTAATGATGCGTTATTTTCTTGTAAACGCTTTTCTAACGATTCTCTTGTTTCTTGTGAACTCTTCTTTATCAAGTCTACTGATTTGTGTAACCTTTCTTCCCTCTCTCTACTTTCTTTTAGCAAGGCCGCCAACATCGACCGCATATCTGTATCTTCTGAAACTGGCCTAGCTCTCATCGCTTGTCCCGGTGTCTCAGGGTAACTAGTTGAATGTGCTGATGGGCTTCTTAATGACAATCCACAGTCACTGATTCCTGAATCATCTTTGTCTTCCTGTCCTATCCCTTTCCTCTAAACTACTGCCTCACAGACCTGCTTATCTTCAAAAGACATTTTTTTGGTTTATATTTAATGCCCAGGCAAGTAATACAAAATAACCTCCAATAACCCAAAACACTCCTAATTACCATGAAACTAATCAAACAGTACCTGCAGTCCTTTCAGTTAACTCCCAAAATGATACTACATGCATGAGTACCGAACATCACAACTCTCAAAAAAACCTAATAATTTCCAATAACAATTTCCACATATACAATTTATGTAAAAATATTTTAAATAAGATAATCACAACACTCACAAAATCTATAAATGCAAAATTACCAAAACAATTACCATTTATACAGTGCAGTGTGCATAAATAAGCATGCTAGACTTCAGAGTATCTTTCGCAAACTTTTCGGAAATTACTGCAATTTAGCATTTTTCCTAACGTAAATATCAGTTAAAAACTGTTTATTCATCGCGAATATTGCACACTGCAATTTACTGTTATGTTAACCCGTCGTCTTCACTCACCAACCGACGTTACCGCGAGTCGCGATGTTTTGACGTTTGAGGTGGGTGTGGCTGTGCCGCCGCTGGAGCTCGCGTGAAGTTGAAGAACAGCTGCAAGGCGACGTAGTTCCCCGTCGGCCGCTCCGTGGCGCTGCAGGCGGGCGTAGTTCGTAGTTCGGCCGCTAGATGCTGGGACTGCGCTCGTTGTCTCGAAGTTGCGTCGCTCGCCGTGGTGTCGTGTGAAATCACCTCGCGGGTCGAAGGTCTTTGGTGCAACTACTACGTGGCTCTGCGTGACGTCACTCACTAATTGCGTCGCCACAATACGTTATCGTCAGCATACCAGTTTACGGGTCCACACGAATTCGTCCGATTTTCACCGTTCAAAAAGCAATTTCAGTCAACATGTTATCATTAAACACCTTTCTAACAACTTGTGTGACGAAGTCTTGGCTCGTCTCACTATTTTATTGTTCACACGTGTCTTTCTTTAGTGATCACTTTTCCCAGTTTTTCGCGCGGATTTTCGCATTTGCACTTTACAACACAGTTTATTGACGTTATTTGGCTATTTAATATGGCAAGAAAAACAGTTTAGTCACAATCGTAAGATATTATTACTTCGTATTGTTCAAAAAATGCACTGTTTCTTGTCGCGATTTTA
This sequence comes from Schistocerca nitens, assembly GCF_023898315.1. Taxonomy (NCBI): domain Eukaryota; kingdom Metazoa; phylum Arthropoda; class Insecta; order Orthoptera; family Acrididae; genus Schistocerca; species Schistocerca nitens. The sequence continues at coordinate 486,167,889 of NC_064614.1, read as the reverse complement.
ACGTTCATGCACTGTCCCGATTCCACATTGACAAATTAGTTTTCTGGCGTTAAACAAGGTAAATTACGTATTGTTCATTACGACTCGTCCGAAAATTGCACTTGTCCTGTCACGGTCGCCAAGGGTGTAACATACCCTTTTATTTATTTTATTATATCCGCTCGTTCGCGGGTCTGAATAGCAGCCCAAAATTAGATAATTGATTAATGTGACCGTGTACCTAATGGGCTGGCAATCGGATTGGACTGCTCAGGGGATGTTACATTCCGTATTGTCCTCCGCAAATACTGTAATAAGTACTGTTTGGTGGTAAGAAGGACACAACACAGTTTCACAAACAAGATTTATATTCTTAGCAAAAGCACAAAATAAGGAGACAGCCACTGCCTTCGTCAATACACTGTTAATGACGGCTAATCTCAGCACAGGTTTCTTTAGTTATTCTTAATCGTCACACGCAACATCCAATCACTGTAATCCAAGTAATGCCGGCGCGGTAGACGTGGGAGTTCAATAGCGGCACTTAATATCACTGAAATCACTCTGTAATTAAACCTTCTCACTTTCCCGTATAATACTAACACAAAAGGGGTTAAACCACGGCGATGGCCACTCCCTTTTGCCGGTAATTTGCCTTAATTCAACTGCTGGCTTCTGCACAGCTCTGCCTGCCTCGCGGGAACCTACCACACCCTTACTTCAGCACATCTCAACTCTAACTGCTCTCCGCCCAGTTCTTCCCGCCTCGCGGGAATCTACCCAAGCAGCACTCGGCACTCCGGTGAATCCACTCTAGCTCTCGCGCCCTGCACGCACACTACTCGATAGTTGCCCTGTCGACCTGTGTGAGCGCAAACTTAGTAGTAAGGGCCTGCGGACCCCTTACAACCCGTCTATTTGCTCGGGATGATTTGTTGCTAAGAGGTCCATTATGTTTTCCCAATCATTTACACTTTGAGTGGACTTCTGAACAAATTGTTCAAAATAATTGTTGGACAATGCATTTAGTACAATTTCGGACTAAATTTTGTCCTTTCTACAGGCTTTGAACATCTACACATCCGGAAAAATTCGTAAACCCTTTTAGAGGTTTCCAATTCACTCAAGATTTATTGCTGCAACAATACATATGGAGTACATGAAATAATTACATTTGCAGATCAGTAGACAAACGGTTTTGAGGTACCAGGTATCGATCCATGCTGAAACACCCATATTAGCACATAGTGTACCCCCTGCGGGGCCGGCTGTTGTGGCCGAGCGGTTCTAGGCGCTTCAGTCCCGAACCACGCTACTGCTACGGTCGCAGGTTCGAATCCTGCCTCGGGCATGGATGCGTTTGATGTCCTTACGTTAGTTAGTAGTTAAAACTACGCAGTTACATCCTCTTTGAGGCAGTCCAAAAGCAGTAGTTCTAAGTCTAGGGGACTGATGACCTCAGATGTTAAGTTCCATAGTGCTCAGAGCCACCCTCTGCGAGCGGTAATACAGGCCCTGACTCTGCCATATAGTCGATTGTCCTTTGATGTGTTATGCCACGCCTGCTTGACCTGTTCACTTAGTTCCGTAAGGGTTGTTCGCTGACGAGTTACACGAGTCGCTTCCCGTCCCATCAGAACCCACACGTGCTCGACTGGAGACAAGTCCACAGATCGTGCTGGCCAGGGAAGCTGCTGCAAGTCTTCGAGAGCGTCTGAGCTACACTGGCAGTGTGTTAGAATATTGCCGGCCGAAGTGGCCGCGCGGTTCTGGCGCTGCAGTCTGGAACCGCGAGACCGCTACGGTCGCAGGTTCGAATCCTGCTTCGGGCATGGATGTGTGTGATGTCCTTAGGTTAGTTAGGTTTAACTAGTTCTAAGTTCTAGGGGACTAATGACCTCAGCAGTTGAGTCCCATAGTGCTCAGAGCCATTTGAACCATTTTTTTGTTAGAATATTATTCTGATGGAACAAAACATCGCCTTCCTTTTGCAGGAACAGCAAAAGGCTAAGGTGCCGGTTCTGGTTGGCCGCTGGCCTCAACACTGCGAGGCAAGCAGGCCCGGCTTGGGCTTACAGCTCTAACTGCAGTTCCACCACGACATATTCTCTCCACTTTAAAAAATCCGCACTATCCGATACAAGACAGGGATGTTGTTGTCCATAAACATCAAATTTCTCGCGCGAAGTGTAGATTCTTTCCTTTTATATGATTTATTTTCGAAGACAGAAGAAATCGGGGCATACACGTGTTTTCACATAGCTAAAGTATCGTTACTTATTAATAGGCTAAAACTACGCATTTACATCCTCTCTGAGGGAGTCCAAAATTTTGTCTCAAAACACATTAAATTATGTCGCCAGTGATCTTCCCCAGAGAAAAGTAATGTTTACAATGTTTCCGAACCACTCATAAAACGATAGATCTCTGCTTGCCAGAGACGACGATAATGGAGGACACCTGCCCGTTGGACAGTTAAGCGGGTTTCTACGTGTAGGAAAAAGATACACAATACGTGTGTCCAGATTTCATCATCTAATGACGTTTACCAACTTTTTGATGGCTGTTCCTGTATTCCTATCAGCCACTGCTGACAGTCACATTAATGTACGTGTACCGACCCATAGAATGCTGAACGTAACGTTAGCGCCAAACGGAGGATATTTAATCTCACGTTCAATTTTCGAAGAGCAAAACCCACAACCAGCTGGAAAAAGGCTTTACTTGCAGACCAGCGTGCTCAGATGTGTATTCATCAGCAGAAGGGAATGCTGCGTTCCTATTGTTCCCTGAGGGAACTGTTGGGTGGAGGCGGGGTAGAGGTTACATAAAGTGTCTGTCTACAGCTTGTAACATACCCTTTTATTTATCCGCTCGTTCGGGATCTGAATAGCAGCCCAAAATTAGATAATTTATTAATGTGACCGTGTACCTAATGGGCTGGCAATCGGATTGGACTGCTCAGGGGATGTTACATTCCGTATTGTCCTTCGCAAATACTGTAATAAGTACTGTTTGGTGGTAAGAAGGACACAACACAGTTTCACAAACAAGATCTATATTCTTAGCAAAAGCACAAAATAAGGAGACAGCCACTGCCTTCGTCAATACACTGTTAATGACGGCTAATCTCAGCACAGGTTTCTCTAGTTATTCTTAATCGTCACACGCAACATCCAATCACTGTAATCCAAGTAATGCCGGCGCGGTAGACGTGGGAGTTCAATTTCGGCACTTAATATCACTGAAATCACTCTATAATTAAACTTTCTCACTTTCCCGTATAATACTAACACAAAGGGGTTAAACCGCGGCGATGGCCACTCCCTTTGTCGATAATTTACATTAATTCAACTGCTGGCTTCTGCACAGCTCTGCCCGCCTCGCGGGAATCTACCACACCCTTACTCCGCACTCTCCACACTAACTCTTACTAACTGCTCTCCGCCCAGTTCTTCCCGCCTCGCGGGAATCTACCCAAGCAGCACTCGGCACTCCGGTGAACCCCCTCTAGCTCTCGCGACCTGCACACACTACTCGATAGTTGCCCTGTCGACCTGTGTGAGCGCAAACTTAGTAGTAAGGGCCTGCGGACCCCTTACAAGCTGTGCTTGTTTCTTGTTTTCGCTGCCAAGATGAAACATTCCTCATCATAATCAGCCACCGGCAATGCCAGCGGCAAAGAGGAATTACCGTGAAAGTCTAGAAACATGCTTTCATCTTCAGTGTGTATACGTGTGTGTGTTCGGATTTAGAAGCAAGCTAAAAACGGTGGTTATTTAGTATCACCAGTTACAACGAGTGTTATTCTAGTAGTTCTGTTAGGATTTATTTTCTCAGCAACCGCGTAGACTAGCCAAGGCTGATCATTGGTGCTTAACTTAACTGAAACTTCTCACTGAATACTTTTCTCATTGGATCCTAGTGGTTCGTTGGATTCTGTTAGCGTTTTTTCCCCAGCAAGTGTGTAGACGGGCCAAGGATGATCTTTGGTGCTTCCACTGCTGAAACTTCTCAGTGAATACTTTTCTCGTTGGAGTCTAATAGTTCTGTTAGGGTTTTTTTCTCAGCTGGGGAGTCGCCATCTTCAATATATTTGGTGACAATGCAGAGTGGCGCTGTGTGCACTAGTCAACAGTACCACTCGAAATTGGTAGGATTATTGGTAAGACGTTAACTGAAACAATCCTATAAACTGGTCAATCCATCGAAAACCGCTACTCTCTGTGTGGTATAGATAGCTACGATGTCACGGCGTAGGTGAAAGTTCTTAAGTTGGCACTACGACAGAAACCGACGACAGCGCCCTCTAGCCGGTGCTGTGGAGCTGTACGACCTCCGCTCCAGATTCAGCCCATTTGATCAAGAGCAGACGGCCGGGACACTTTGCTGCTCTATACAAAGTTATGTATGCCTCTGTACATATTCATGCACCAGTAAACCACTTTTACTTACTTGCAGTACCGACGTGTTTTACCTCACCTGCTCCTACTCGCTTCCTTCATTCGGCCAGCCTTTCAGTTTTCAGGAGCAGACCCAGGCGCCGCCTTCCAGGGGGGATACAAAACTCTACCTTCATTTCGGTAGCAAGGCTAGCAGTCTTTACCAATTCAGATTGCTACCAGAAACCAGAATCTGTTCCAATCCAAAGTGACGCACATTGTTAGAGCCGGCATGAGCCACCACGTGCAGCTGGATGCACCATGTGCTCTTCATGGCATCCAAAAGGACCTCTTTAATTTCTGGGATGATTCCCTCCGGTATGCACACAGAGTGCACATTCGATTTCCACCCCTATTCAGCAGCCACATTATGCGCCTGACATTGGAGCTCCGAACTACCAATAATTCCTGCTTCTGTCGATGCCCAGATGTTTCCTTTGAAACAAGGCAAGCGACTAAATCAAACTAAGGGTTTTTATCAGACATATAAAATGCCTGAAGCCTGTTTCCAGACAAACCGGGTACGCCTTTCGATCAGCACCTGTGGAATGTCTTCTGCCACATTTTGGAACGACATCCCACTTGTCCACAGGTGAGGGCTCAACTTCAGTGTCGGAAGTAACCAGGGCGGCCACAGTAGCTGGTTGATCGGAAGAGTCGTCTTCTGGAGGCCAGTGCCTGCGGCTCGTCGCCAGGAGTCGGTTGATTTGATGGTCGAGGTGTCTACGAGGCCAGGCTGGGCCTGGAGGTGTTGGAGTAGTCACCTGCTGCACGGAGACGAACGAGTGAGTTCTGAGCACAATCGAGAGTGAGGGTCTCGGGAAGCTGCGGTACTTCGGCCGGAAGTCACTGCATCGGGCGTGGCCACCTTATGGACATAACAGCCTGTTGGAGCAGTTGGTGTCTTTTCTTGGCATTGGAGGCAAAGAAAAGGCCCGTTTCAGGTCAAGAGGAGCTGAGTAACTTTGGCAGCTGACGGTTTCACGCTGGTGGTTTTATGGTTGATACAGTGCACTGTGTGGTATACGAACGGCACATTGGGCTTATTTGCTAGCCACAATTCTGAATGGAAGTCCGTGGTTGCCATGTGATAAATTGTGGCAGCTTATTGGTGGCACACAGAAGTGCGTGTTTGTGCCCGTGAGCGAGGGCAGTTCTGCTTGTTAACTATACGCTATGAGCGTGATTAATAATATTAATCCTAAAGTGGTTGTTTAAACTGCACCTGAAGACTGCTGAGAATTCATCTAGTTACTGTTTCTGTATTAATAATCAGTTGTTTGTGTTATTGTATGAGAATTTATTAAGATACTAAAACTAAACTTCTCCCGCACAGGCCATGAAGGCCAAAAGGTACCGACCGGCCGCCGTGTCATCCTCAGATCATAGGCGTCACTGGATGCGGATATGGAGGGGCATGTGGTCAGCACACCGCTCTCCCAGCCATATGTCAGTTTCCGAGACCGGAGCCGCTACTTCTCAATCAAGCAGCTCCACAGTTTACCTCACAAGGGCTGAGTGCACCCCGCTTGCCAACAGCGCTCGGCAGGCCAGATGGTCACCCTAGTGCTAGCCCAGCCCGACAGCGCTTAACTTCGGTGATCGGACGGGAACCGGTGTTACCACTGCGGCAAGGCCGTTGGCTTATTAAGATACATACATAGGTAATTTGGTACAGAGTTGTGTGCAGTTTGTTGTGGTAGCTATATGGAGATGGTAGTAATGGTAGACCAATGCACAGTTGTGTGCTATGATCCTGATTAAATCTAACAGTTGTTTTGCTATATTATGTTTCACTGATGATGTTGTCTGAAATATGATAACTGGTTGTGCTGAGGTGCCAGGAACTTTAATTGTTAATGTTGTTGCCCGGTTATGTATATTAGGGCAAAGGCTGGATTTTGTTCCTTTATTTAATGGAAGACATTTTTGAACTGGCTTAACGATCTTTACGGGCTACAGAAATATTGTTTTTATTGAAAGCGAATTTACTTTAGATAACTCTCAATAAGAGCAAAGATTATTTCGGATGACACCATTTTAGAACAGGTTAGACATTTTATGTATTTAGATTGAGATATCTCGTACGATTAAGATCGAAATATAAATCCAGGCAATGAACCAGGCAATGTGCGAAACTATTTTCAGAACACTGAAAACATCGGATACAGAAATTCCGCTGAAGCTATTCAGGATGAGGGCAGTACCGGTTACTCTAAGGCAGTGAAACATGGACATTAAGCCAGAAAGACCACAGCCATATACAAGCAACATAAATGGAATTCCTTATGGTTATAGTGGGATACACATGCCTTGATAAAATAAGAAACCAGACTGTCCGGAATCACTTACAAATATTTGCTATACTGGGTAGAAAGGGCGAATATAGAAGCAAATGGGAAGAGCATTTAGAAAGAACGGACAATACGAGAATTCCGAAAATGGTATTGTCACAGAGACCTATTGGCCGAAGAGATACAGGAAGGTTAGGCAATGATGGGTCGTGTCCAGAGCGGGGCAAAGGGTCTAATCTCTGAAAGTATGATGATGATAAAAGTGTCTTCCTATTCTATTGATGTTACATAAAACAATCGTTAATTTAAGCTCCACGACTGCTTAATCCCCAGTTCGAAACACTTCCTCCGTTACCTCGAAGAAATCGAGCTGCGAGCATGAAACTTGTTGTCAGTCCTCGTCTACATATCATCCATTCAGTGTGGCACATTTTTTTAACGACGGATGGCGTGGCGGAGACCTTGGTTGTAGGAGTCTGATTTTTTGATCTTTATGATAAGTTTCATCTTGAAAATCATCTCGTCGTCATTTAAGAAGGCTCGTCACGCTACGATTTCTTCATCAGAGGAAAGAGGAAGGAGTCAATCTGTGCCCTGTCCGGAAAATAAGCGAGTTGAGGCAAAATATGATATTCCAAAGATTCAGCATGCGTGACTGAGTCTTGTGAAGAATGAGTTGGGATGGTTGTCCTGAGCAAAAATGCCCCGTTGGACAGAAACGCTTCCTCAGGAGACGTCAGCGGCATCGGAAGATTTTCGTAGCGTGCTCCTGCAACAGTTTGCCCTTTGCGAGCATAAATTGTCAGCACTGCTCCATGATAGCACCCCCAAAAAAGGCATCACCATCACTGCCCGATAAGGATGTATCCTCGCTTTATTCGGAGGTAGTGAATCCACATGTTTCTGCTGCTTGTTGTGCTCCTTTTTCTCACATCCACAGTAATACCCCCAACAGTGATTAGGTGGTTAAGTCACTTGAATTAGCCTGACACAGATGCAACATTTCCGCAGCTGCATTAGGCGTTTCTGCAAAACTCAGTAGCACATCTCCTATCCAGAATACCCAAATATCGCAGATCTTTGACACACTCACTAGATTCAGTTTCGTTGAAGAGTTTAAAACTGGCGAAACTTAAACATGGTAAAATGTACTCTACAATTCTCTGTTGCGACCAAACCTACTCTCTGGCTTTTTTTTGGTTTATGTATTTACTACATGCTCCATTACAATATTTGTAACTACAGTTCGTCCGAACAAGACACAGCCGGGGTAAAAGCACCACAGGGGCAAAGACGCGAGCTGGTGCCAGTGCCATAAAGACTCGTCACTTGCGCAAGTTCCATCAGCACCACGGGCATCGCTGAGGATGAAGATATCGACTTAGCCTCGGCCAACTGCCGGCCGAGTACAATCCGCCAATGACCTCACGGCAACGGAGAGGAGCCTACTCGGAAGATAGAAGAGCACCTCCCGCCATTTGGTCATAGATCATCGTCCAGGGCTGACTTAGACAGGGAACGTCGTTAGTGAACTCTTAGAAGTGAGCAGACTCTTGTTGTAAATTGCATTTGCTATGTATTGTGAAGTCTACCTACGATTATTTGCACTTAGCCATTGATGGCCTTTTTTGTATTATATTACATGCAGTGTTATTCAACTATTCACAAGGATAAGTAAACCTTTTTAACTCATTTGTGTGACTTTGTTGGAGTGTTGTAGAACCTTCTTTCTCCTATCCTGTTACCTGACCTTGGGGAATAGCTGTGTAATAGTGGCAGGGAGAAATTGTCTTAGAGGTGTACTGCACGAGAAGCCATTTCAATAACTCACAAACTCGGCCTACCGTAACAACAGTGACAACTCGGCGACCACTGCAGTAGCGACGAGGCCTTTACAAAACTGGCGAAGAGGGTTTACAAAAGTGATACTTAAGGTGTGTATAGTGTGTGTGTGTGTGTGTGTGTGTGTGTGTGTGTGTGTGTGTGTGTGTGTACGTGTGGAGTACAGTGTAATGTGTGTGTTGTGTGATGATGATGATAATGATGATGATGGTGAGAGAAGGGAGAGTGTAAAACTCGGTGCCAGCACATAGCGTACTGGTTCAAATGGCTCTGAGCACTATGGGACTTAACATCTGAGGTCATCAGTCCCCTAGAACTTAGAACTACTTAAACCTAACTAACCTAAGGACATCACACACATCCACGCCCGAGCGGTCGCGCGGTTCCAGACTGAAGCGCCTAGAACCGCTCGGCCACACTGGCCGGCCATAGCTACTCCTCGCGAAGTGCATCAAGGGGGCCACCAAGCTTAACGTCCCCATCCGACGGACGGATCACATGCTTTCAGTATCACATGCTTTCACTTCATGAGCCACTGTAGAGAGCTTTGTTATTTAATCCAATTTGGTCCAAAGTCTGGCGACCTGGGACTTCACGCTACCATACCTCCTCCCCTTGCCGGCCAAATACTGGCAGTGAATATGTCTAGTGAATCTGTCACCACAGATCTTAAGGAAATGTTTATGCAGTTTCTGGAAATGACAAAATGAATATACTAACTTTTATAGCTCATATACTTGTGGTAAAGATGTGAAAGGACTACGAGGGGGTGCTGAATAATGCCTCCGGATTTTCTATGTAACAACTCTTTAAGCTTTGTAAATGAAACAAACATTATTAACATTCTTCTTCTTTATTCGTCGTGTCTACATATTTATTTTTAACATAGCGACACTTGCCACGAAAACACTTCTCCCAACGAAAGACCAATTTGTTGTATGTCTCACTTTTTTGGTGGAGCCCAACCTCACCTGTGCTTGCACCGCTTCATCACTATCACTGTCTAGTCTTCAATACCCCGTGAAGTCTTCGAAGGTGTTCCTTAAGTCCTGAAAACAGAAGAAAATCGGATGGGGCCAAGTCAGGACTGTATGGAGGATGATCGATGACAGTGAACACAAGGCGGCGGCAGATGTCTCAGCGCTCGTGTGTAGTCTGGCATTATCCTGCTGAAGGAGAGGGTGCTCCATGCGTGTCGATCTCTTCGCATTCGAAACTCGATAACAGGACGCTGTTTCTCAGCCACCGACATAGTTACATTACACACGCCATGGTACACGCTACAGTTCGGAGCGCTCTATCGTCAGAGGGCTGCAAACTTGTAGACATGAAGAATAATGATGTGGAATGTTAATAACGTTTGATTTATTTAATTTAAGAGTTTCTAGATAAAGAATTCGCACTCGCTTCTTTTTAGCTCGCCCTCGTAATTTCAAGAACGTGTCACATTTTGGTAAATTCTTTCACAAAAGACTCACTAAACGTGAAACAAGTTCAACTCAACCAAAGATCAAACGCAACCGAAAGCATGGAATCCGCAACTGTAGTCTACGGGATTAAGTCTCGGCAAGGCAGCGACACATGTAACTGTCTCTGGCTCCTTGGTTACAATTTTAATTTCGTACATCTCATTCTATAGGTTGAGCACCTTGTTCAGGTAAACACCTCTGTGTTCAATGGCGCAGATAGAAGGTTGTTGCGGGAAGTACATTCTGCATCAGAACAAGTTCCGTGGGGATAACAAAACTTGATAGATTCTATGGCAAGTACTTTAAAAATATGCTTTTAATATCTTATGTTCTGACAAAGATACGACAACGCCCCTGCAATGGCTGGAGTTCATTCAGGAGTTGTAACATTATGTGATTGCCCATTTTAAATCATTCACTAATCGAGTAGTCGCTCGGCAACAGCTACAGTTAGCAAATAATGTTGCGAGAATATAAAAGGTGAACGAGCTGTGACGTAACTTGTTTATTGTCGAAGCGTCGTCAGAGATGCAGTGAGTTATTGACTTTGAAAACCGCGGCGCGAAAAACGGACAGAAGAAGAACACTTTTACACATTTTTTTGATGTACGAGATATTCTCGATGAACAGTTACTCATTCTTCTCTTGTCTCTTGTAACTTGTGTCGGACGCGCATGTCTTGCCGCCGTATTATTATCATTAAAAATAATATTATTTTAGTGTAAAGTAAAAGTGCAATACTAAAAGTGCAATACTGCATAGCAGTAAATTTATTGTGCGACGTGTATGTGAAAACGTCAAAGGAATTATTTTCATTACGAGAAGAGAAGTGCCAGTCAAAACGGCATCCATGTTAAATCCTTCATTGCAGTGTAAGTTCATCTATTAATTGCCGTAAATTCAGAGTTAAATGAAACTGGTGTATGGACTATTTATTTAATATAGAATCTATGTCTCACTCCTTCATGAAGTTATTAGTGTTTCTGCCAAATAGAGAGTTCACAGTCACGAATTCTTTCGTCGAAATCGGACGGAAATTGTATGCGGCGAAATATTTTCTCCGCGCCATATTCTACTGCTAAATGCATGATAAACTACAGTCCCTTAAGAAATTCATGTTGAGCTATCCAAAAATAATTATATTTTGAATAGGCATTTACTCTCCTCTGCAATGCAACTTCCGACTGATCAGATGATCCAACAAGAAACAGCCACACACGGTCGGCGTTCGCAAATATATTTCCACCGCTGATTATAGCTATATGTTACAGCACAAAAGTAAACATATTGTTATAATTAGCGACTACGAACGGGGACATTTATAAGTGTATGTTTATGTATACACATTACGTAAACATATCGTTAAAGAGTTCAAGCAAGAACACTGTGCACACCATTGTACATTTTGCAAATCATTCGCTCGATTCGTGGAGGTATGTACGTCTATGCAACTAATTGAAGGCAGTTTGTTTATTCGCCACACTCGTTTAGTTTCATTTTATTTGGGAAGCATCATCAGTGGCTTGTAATACATGTTTCCTTTTATATATACAATAAACTATTATGTGGTAGATATAATATGCTGCTATATTACATTTTGTCCTGTCTTTCTTTTGTTTTTAGGTTAAAATCAACTTTTGTAGCACAAAGTTCGTAATGTGAACTTATCGTACGGTGTTACTTACGATTTCTAGCACTAGTAACTCATATGTGTAGTCCTGGATATACATTCGTTAGTTTCAATACTCCAGCAGGCCTATGTCTGGCGTTCTTTCACCCACATTTGTCATATCGCATATATCACTTGCACTTTTCATTTTTATGATCAACATATGTGTGTTTTCGGTGTGTAGTGTTGCCAACTGTTGTTGTGTGTTTGGCTGTCTTTTATTTGTGTGGTGTTGTAGTTTTTTTCCATTTGTTGTGTGTGTGTGTGCGTAATTGTGTAATTCCTTTCCGAGAGGGTGATTTTTTAATATACATTTGCGTCTGTGTGTGTACGCGCGCGCGCGCATGCGTGTGTGTGTGTGCGTATTTTGCTACGTGTAAATGTGTTATATACGTTTATGTGTGTGTGTGTGGGGGGGAGGGGGGGAGTGGGAGAAAGCGAGAGGGAGAGAGAGAGAGAGAGAGAGAGAGAGAGAGAGAGACAGAGAGAGTGAGGGAGTGAGAGAGAGAAGGGAGGAAAGAGATTCATTAATTATTTATCCTTGCTACATTTCTGTTTGTTATTGTTTTGGTGACTAGCGTGATCAGAGAGTTATTGCTTATATGGATTTGGTCGTCGAGTATCTTCTTTTCCACTAAAACGGATCTTTGTATGTGAAAGTTTTCTTGCAATGACAAGATCTTTTTGTTGTGATTATTCACTTGAATAACTTTCATGTCACATTCCATGTTGGATGGTTCATGTCCATGTTTTATCACGTGTTTGGCGAAGGTAGAATGGCTATTTAAATATTTCCAACTTCTTAAATTTTCTTTATATCTAGTTCTGAAGTTCCTGCTTGTCATCCCTAGATATATTGATTTAAATTCTTGGCACTTCAGCTGGTATATATCTGATCCTTGATATTTATCTGGTTTGTCTGTTGTTTATAAATGTGATTGGAATGTGTTTTCTGTTCTGTAAGCTATGTATAAACCCAGTAGTATATTTGCTATCTTGTGTGTTGCTTTGTGTTTGTATGAAAGAGTGTACCACTTTTTTCTGTTATTCATGTGATGACTGTTATTGTTTTGTGCTTCCGTGTGTGCTGCAGTGTCTGTGGGGTCCTTTGGTGTTGTCGTTCTCTGCTTGTTTTGATTTTTCTTCAGTTCTGTTTTAATTTTTTGGTTTAGTTTTTGTGCTATATGGATGTTGTAACCATTTTTTGTGGCTGTGAGTTGAATTCTTTGTAATTCTTTTTCCTAGTATTCTTTGCTGACGATGGGCTTCCAGTGGGATCCCCAATTTCAGGAATTTTGGCAAACATATTCATCAACCACACAACAGACACAATCTTTGATACAGTCAACACAGAGAAAGGATACAAAAGTGTTTATTGGTACAGATATGTGGACTACATCCCCTGTATGGTAGATGAACCAACAGAGAAGATTGATAAACTTCATACAGATATAAACAACATACATAGAAATTTTCAGTTGACCATGGAAAAAGAAACACAAAAGCAAATACATTCCATGGATACAACAATAAAGAGAGACAACATTAAACACACATTTGACATCATCAGATAGCCAACAACCACAGACATAATCATATATGCTTCATCCAACCACCTGCAAAATAAAAAATAAGCGGCCCTACGATACATGTTACAGAGACTAAATAACATCCCACTCAGTAAAGAAAACTATGAAAAAGAATTACAATAAATTCAACTCATAGCCACAAACAATGGTTACAACATCCATATAGTACAAAAACTAAACCAAAAAATTAAAACAGAACTAAAGAAAAATCAAAACAAGCAGAGAACACAAACACCAAAGAACCCCACAGACACTACAGCACACGCGGAAGCACAAAAAAATAACACTCATGACATGAATAACAGAAAAAGAAGGTATACTCTTTCATGCAAACACAAAGCAACACACAAGATAGCAAAAATTCTAAAGAAACGGGGATTATACATAGCTTACAGAACAAGAAACACACTCCAATCATATTTTCAAACAACAGACAAGCTAGATAAATACCATGGAGCAGGTATATACCAGCTAAAGTGCCAAGCATGTAAATCAGTATATCTAGGGATGACAAGCAGGAACTTAAAAACTAGGTATAAAGAATATATAAGAAGTTGAAAATATTTAAATAACCATTCTACCTCCGCCAAACACCTGATAAAACATGGACATGAACCATCCAACATGGAATGTGACAAACAACAAATGGAAAATATAAAACCACAACACAACACAAAGAAAAGACAGACAAACACACAGCAACAGCTGGCAATATGCGATATGACAAACGTGGGGCCAGCTGTCGTCCTACTGGAGTATGGAAACTAACGAATGTATATCCAGGACTACACATATGAGTTACTAGTGTTGGAAATCGTAACACCGAACTATAAGTTCACATTACGAACTTTGTGCTACAAAAGTTGATTTTAACCTAAAAAGAAGAGATAGACACGACAAAATGTAATATAGCAGCATATCATATCTACTAGATAATGGTTCAGTGTATGTATAAAAGGAAACATGTATTACAGGCCACTGATAATGTTTCCCAAAGGAAAAGAAGCGAAACGCATATGGCAACTAAACAAACTGCCTTCAATTAGTTGCATAAAAAGGGAAAGACGGAAAACAGAAGAAAAGGCATTCTCTCGACCTGTGCGCATTACGTGCTCTTGCAACTATTCCACTATACGCGCAACTACCTGATTCTTCGGAAACTATAGAAACCAGAGAGGCTGTTAGGACTCTGCTGCCTGCGTTGCCATGATTTCTCATTTTTATGGTTTTGTTGTTGATGGAGTACAGTCTTAGAAGAAGTCAACCATGTTCAAAATTATTTGCTAAGATGAGAAGACTAAAGTTCTTTTTGAAAGAGAAGAGAAATTACCTTGTTGACGAAGCACTTTCATTTGTGTAGGACACATGTGACGAGATGGGCGTTCCTGTGGAAAGAAGTAGAAATACCGGGAAGAAGGAGATGGTGCCTGGAGAGAAGACTGCAGACGAGGCGCTGTCTTTGTACCAGAAGCTCAGAAGGTAGATGATATGGTGCATCGGCCGGATTCTACAAGAAATCGATACTCGAAAAGTCATGTAAATTATATTATATCGTTTTGCTGTTTTGGAGGCCAGAAATCTGATTAAAACATTCGAAACGTAAATTAACGCGATTCTAAAAAGTTTAGCTGGCAGTTTTAAGAGATTTCCTTGTAACGATTCCGCGCCTAGGAAGATTCCTGCAAGCTGCCAAAGTTGCAAAGTAAGAGTCTCTTGGTTGGACATCTTTAAAATTCTTACAAACTGTGACTGAATAGGAATTTTCTGAATCTGTCGCAAACCACATTTTGGTGCAGAGATTTTTCTTAACTTTGAGTGCTTCGACATCGTCACGTGAGAGGAGTTTCTAAAAGCTCGAACTTACCACGAATTATCTTAGGCCCACTACGGGTCAAGTACGACTCTCTAGTTTGGAAGTTTGTTACTCGTAAATAGCGTAGCCGAAAGTATCGATTTTGATGAGACAGTTCCACAATTTTCAGAAAAAGAAGGAAGAGATTCTAAGCTGCATATTAAAGTTACCTACCATTAAGAAGATTTTGATTACTTGTACTGCTTCGTTAATAATCAATTGGTTTGTGTTATTTATACAAATGTGCTTTACTTAATTCTTCCCAAACATAAAAACTCTTTACAAATTAACAGTATACTTTGCATACTTGAGGACTTGTGTTAAAAATTTATTTCGCAAAAAAAGTATTTTATATTTTTGTCCGTGTGGGGAGGGAGTTAAAAGTCCACACTGGCTAGCTACGTCACTGCCGGTGTTGCGCTCCAAGATCCAAGTGGGCGTTTGCAACCAGCCGAGATACATACGGGTCGCCTACAGACGCTGTGATAATTGTGGAGGAACCTGTCATCAGGCTTCCGGTAAGCCAGCACATTACTGCCACATTACTGACAAGTGCAATAAACGTGCCACACAGTATATAAGTGTAGGCTTTCACGACAGGAGTCGATTTCGATAATATTGCTACATAGCACAGCACAGAATGGCGTTTCCGTAGCCGAGTACGTGGCGGAAGACTGCGGCCTGCCACAGCTCATCTTGCTGGAGGGAACACGAATACTCCCGGACCAGCCGGCAAAATTGTTCGGCGTCCTGCATGCTATTGCGACAGTTTCCTGGCGATGTGTTTGTGCTCTCAAACGTCAGTCGCTTGGGGCCGTTTACGTCCCGCACGGTGTTGATTATGGACCTTCTGAGCCGATCGATTCCGTAATCGCATGATATTCCAAACGCGGGCAGCAATAGCGATTTCCGACAATTGCTAGCAGGCGTTTCTCCTTCTTACACGGGACGTAACACAGTCCTCTCACTAAACAACCAACATTAAAATGCGACTTCTGAACTAGATATCCACTACATTTTATTTTCTTGTATACAGAATGGCATTGTTCCTATGCACTTTGTGAGGGTTTGGTGAAATGCTAATTATTTACATATCCAAACATGGACTGTTCAGTTTGACGTTTGTTCATGCCCCCTTCATGGTGTTGCAGTTTTAAGGGACAGCAATTTAGATAAAGTGCAGTTACTGACAAGCGCAATATATTCTTCTGGGTGAACACTCACACTGATGAAGTATAATTTTATCACATCATGACGCAGTAACACACCCAGAGGAATTTAATGAAATTCTACACTGTATCTGAAGAGTAACTGGCTCCCGTGAAGAGAGGAGACCGACGATATACGTGCTGCATACTGACACTGTGTGCCACGTTCTTGTGATGCGGATAATAACTTTTTAGTCTGCCGTACGAGGGTATTCATATGCGTGCAACCCGTGAAATAACCACTTACACAAATGTAGATTATTATCCAGGGCAAAACGTTTGTGTAAAATATTCTATGCATGCCTTAGCTCTGGCACGCCTGTATTTGCTCGCTTTTAAATAAAACACTCTCTTCGTGTGCTAATTGCGTTACTAGATTGAGTGGAAATTGTATACGCAAAACAAATTAGCATAGCAAATATCGCCATGCATTGTAATACGAAATGTATATTGGTCTTTGAAAGAAACAAAGCCGGAAAAGTGAATATTTTTATTATTCAATATCCGTATATCAGGAGGACATTTGCTAATCCTGTTGCAATGGGAAAACTGTGAATCATGTTTCCAGAGTACAAAACATATAGAACAGTTTCAATTTGCTCTTACTGCCATCATTTGTTTATTATTGTACATTGTTAAAAGTACTTACACTCAAAGGAAACTCTCTGTAACAACGTCTGCTTTATTATGACTCAGTGAATCTCGTTAGAGAAACCCTCCCTTGGGATCAAAGACACGATTTGCCAGATAAATCAGCCACAGTGTCCTCAGAGAACGTTCCTCGTCGCAGATCAGAGATATAAAAGATTAATATGATTTTAGTAAACTGCAGGAGCATCCAAGGAAAGGTCCCAGAATTAGGATCGCTTATTGAAGGTTTTAAAGCACACATAGTATTAGAAACAGAAATTCTGCCGAAACCGGATGTTAATGGCAATGAAATCCTAAGTTCAGATTGGAATATTTATCGTAAGGCTAGGTTAGTCGCAAATGGTGGCGGCGTGTTTATTGCAGTAAAGAACTCGATAAAATCTAGCGAGGTTATCACGGATTGCGATTGTGAATTAATCTGGGTGAATTTAAGCATCAAAGATCGGCCATAAATGGTAAACGAATGCTTTTATAAACCGTCTGGATCAGGGGCTCTAGCGGTAGAGCACTTCAGACAGAATTTGTAGAATATCGTTACGTATTTTCCTGATCATGTCGTTGTAATAGGGGGTGACTTCAACTTGCCAGTTATAGATTGGGAGTGTCGTGCTATCAAAACTGGTGCCAGACACAGAGATTCGTGTGACATTGTTCTGGATGTCTTGTCCGAAATTTACTTTGAGCAGATAGTGAACCAAGTCGTGAGGGTAACGTCTAAGATCTCCTGGCAACAAAGAAACCTGAAACTACCGAATAAGTTAACGTAGAGGAAGGTATCAAGTGATCGTAAGGCTGTGGTAGCATCTACGACAACGGGTCTGACAAAGAATGTTAAGAAAGGTAGGAAGTTATTTTTGCTTAGCGAGAGTGACGGGATCGAAGTCTCAGAGTATCTGAGCAGTCAGCAGCAAATATTCTGTGATGAGGGCGAAGATATGGAAAACAAATGGAAGAAATTCAAAGGAATCGTGCAAAATTCCCTAGACAAATTTGTTCCGAGTAAGGTCTTAACGGATGGGAAAGACCCACGATGGCATAATAGCCTTGTTAGGAAAAGGCTACGTAACCAAAGAGAACTTCACCTGAGATTCAAGAGAAGTAAAAACCTAGCTCACAAACAAAAACGAAAAGAAACGAAAATGAGCGTAAGGAGAGCAATGAGCGAAGTGTTCAATGGCTTTGAAAGTAAAACTTTGTCAACCGATCTGAGTAAAAACCCTAAGAGTTTCGCTCGCATGTGAAATCAGTAATTGGAGAAAATCATCTATTAAGTCACTCAGTGACCATATTGGTACCGAAACGGAAGAAGGCAGAGAGAATGCCGGACTACTGAATTCGGTTTTCCAAAATAGATTCACCACGGAAGATCGTAATAAGATCCTTCCTTTCAATCGTCGTACGGACGTCAATAAGATACTGAAATACCCGATAGCGGATCAGAAAAACAACTACAACTGTTTAGTTGTGGAAACGTGTCAGGACCAGATGAGATACCTATAATATTCTAGCAACATTATGCGAAAGGACTTGCTCCCTTTTGGTAGTAATTTATCGTAGATCGCTTGAGCAACTAAGGGTACTTAGCGACTGGAAGGAAGTGCAGATCGTTCCCGTTTTTAAGAAGGGCCGGACGGCCGATCACAGTTATAGACCTATATCGTTGACGTCAATCTATTGTAGAATTATGGAACATGTCTCACGCTCAAGAATTATGACGTTCTTGGAGAAGGAAAACCTTCTCTATAAAAATCAACATGGATTCCGCAACACAGATCCTGCGAAACTAAGCTCGCTCTGTTTCTCCATGACATGCACAGTGTCGTAGACAATGGCGCTCAGGTTGATGCCACGTTCCTTGACTTCAGGAAGGCATTTGACACCGTCTCGCACTGGCGTTTGGTGAAAAAAAAAATACAAGCTTATCGAGTATCGAAGCAGATTTGCGACAGGAATCAAGGCTTCCTTGCAGAAAGAACTCAACACGTCACTCTTAACGGAACAAAATCGACAGATGTAAAGACAACTTCCGGTGTACCCAAAGAAGTGTGATAGGACGGCTACTGTTTACAGTATGTATAATGTCAAGTAGAAAGTGTCGGGTGCTCTCTGAGTCTGTTCGCGGTTGTCTATAACAAAACAACAACGCCAGAAGATAGTAACGATTTGCAGAATGACCTCCAGAGAATTGATGAATGGTACAGGCTCTGGCAGTTTACCCTGAATGTAAATAAAAGTAACATATTGAGCATACATACGAAAAGAAATCCACCACTGTATAGCTACACTATTGATGACAAACCTCTGGAAACAGTTTCTGACGTAAAATATCTAGGAGTAACTATCCGGAACGACCTCATGTGGAATGACCGTATAAAACAAATAGTGGGAAAAGCAGATGCCAGACTCAGATTCAAAGGAAGACTCTTAAGGAAATATTACTCATCCACGAAGGAAGTGACTTATAATGCGCTTGTTCGACCCATTCTTGAGTATTGTTCATGTATCTTTGATCCCTACCAGACAAGACTGATATAAGAGATAGTGAAGATCCAACGAAGAGCAGCACGTTTCGTCACGGGATCGTTTGGTCGGCCGAGAGTGTTACGGAGATGCTCAACAAACTCCATTGGCAGACGCTACAAGAGAGGCAGGCGTTCTGCGTCACGGAGAGATTTACTATTGAAATTTCGAGAGAGTACTTTCCAGGAGGAGTCGGACAACGTGTTACTTCCCCATTCATACGTCTCGCTTAATGACCATGAGGAAAAAATTCGAGAAATCAGAGTCAATACAGAGGCTTACCGACAATAATTCTTCCCAAGCGTTATTCGCAAGTGGAACAGGTTGAATGGCTCAGTTAATGATTAAAAAAGTACTCTGCGCCACCCACCATTGGGTGGTATGATGTAGATGTAGATGTAGATATAGAAGTATGTGCATTAGGATCACAGCCATTAAAAGCATCTTTCGTAGAGAACTGCTTAGTTTCAAGGAGACCAGCGAACATGAGTCTTCTCGGAGCCGATTTATTACGGGAAAATTTTAATATGTATGTATTTTAATTAACTGAGTACAAATAGTGAAGTAAGTAAGGATGTTACAAAGGTTAACATCAAGTAAGTACCGTAGTTAAACTATTATGAATACGTCTTTTGTTGTCTTAAATAGTCTCTGTACCGCAATGTTGTGATGCAGTTTGCATAATAAACTTGTAATTGAATGATTAACCGCCAAATGAAACAGTGTTATTTGACGAACGTTTATATTTCTCATCGGTATATGTTTAAAGCGGAATTTGTTCATATTTTAAGAAGTATTTAGGAAATGAACGAGAATGGAACTAGTCGAAACTTCAACTTGAATGAATATACAATAGAAAATTTGATATAAATCTCTGGCGCAAGAAACAAGATTATACAGTATGTGCGAATGTAGAAATAAATAAAAAAATAAGACTGACATATGTGAATAAACCTTTCTTTAACAAAAGATTTTTCTTGCTTCAAACATTTACGCCTTTTAAATCCGTACGTTTGGAGTTTAGAGTTATATGGGAATGTGATGCGGATAGGATGTAAAGGACAGAAGTTAACATGGAACTGTTGAAATGTGACGCTAGGTGAGGGTGCTAAAACTTAAGCGGACCAATGAAGTACGAAATAACATAAAACAGTAAATTTTCAGCTTTGGAGTAGTAATCACGCTTTGGTACTTTTATAGATTATTAAATAGTGGTTCAAATGGCTCTGAGCACTATGGGACTCAACTGCTGAGGTCATTAGTCCCCTAGAACTTAGAACTAGTTAAACCTAACTAACCTAAGGACATCACAAACATCCATGCCCGAGGCAGGATTCGAACCGGCGACCGTAGCGGTCTTGCGGTTCCAGACTGCAGCGCCTTTAACCGCACGGCCACTTCGGCCGGATATTAAATAGTGACCACAGAGGAAAATTAATTATGTAGTTTTCGTGTAAATAACCCAGTTCAGACAAAAGAGCAGTAAAGTAGGCTTATAATACAGATACAATTCATGAAGTACTCACTTCCATTTAAAGTGATATTTAGGATGTCAGAATTATGGGAAGAGAATGGTTAGTGTATGTGAAAGTTAAAAGACGAGATAGTTGTTAATTATATGTGTGCACCAAGAACTGCGTAAATTTAGCCTTGACATGGCAGCAACAGTTTATAAATTTTTAATAGAACAATGTAACGCAGCTGAAATGCAATGTTTCCGCTCTCACTGTAGAAAGCACCGGGCGAATAACTTGTACGAAAAACGAAAGAATACGAATAGCTGATGATTCTAATAGGAAACCAATGTTCCTCACTATCATTGTTGCGATTTGTGTTTGTAAAGTAACCAGTTTCGACACTAACAAAATAAGGATCATGACTCTTCTCCTTCTATTAAATTTCAGAATTATTTAATTAACTATCACAACGCCAATGGTTGGCTGAGCTGGGGAAGAATCATGGTTAGAATTCTGATTGGCCTGTACAAGCGTGTGCCGGTACTCGCCAATCAGAAACGAGAACGGTCAGGTGCTGTAAAAGCTTAGATAGCTTGGTCAGGTACGTTTCTGGAAATAAGTGGCACGATAGTTTCCGAACAGAAAAGATGTGCCGCCTAGTGCTCTGCAAAGTAAAGTAGTATTGCGTATAATACATTTTATATAGAAAGCTTTTGGTAGAATTGCGGATTTACCAATTAAATTACGTTTTTTGCCCATTTCTGTGAGACTTTTAACGTATTCTTCAGTGTGTACCGCAAAATCCTAGTGGTGTATTGTATTGACGAATCACAAAGCGTTTGTGGAACAGGGACAATGCTATGTAGTGTGAGAAATAACTACGAATGAATATCGAGTGAACTTAGATTTTGTTTTTGGAAGTTTGCACTCATAACCTTCGCACTCATAGGTCTTGGATTTGAAGTGAACACAGATTGTCAGCGTCCGAGAAACTATTTAACGTCTTCTCGTGTACGAAGAACTGCCTAAGTTTAGGCTGAATTTGTCAGTAACAATTTGTAAATTCCTAACCGAACAGTATAACGCAGTCGAAACGCAATGTTTCCGCACTCACTGTAAATAGTAATGCTGACCTTTTGAACAGTATAAATGATTTCCAAAATCATTTTTAAAGCGTTATGAAGACATTGTGGGGCAACGGCCTTGCCGCAGTGGATACACCGGTTCCCGTGAGATCACCGAAGTTAACCGCTGTCAGGCGTGGTCGGCACTTGGATGGGTGACCATCCAGGCCGCCATGCGCTGTTGCCATTTTTCGGGGTGCACTCAGCCTCGTGATGCCAATTGAGGAGCTACTCGACCGAATAGTAGCAGCTTCGGTCAAGAATACCATCTTACGATCGGGAGAGCGGTGTGCTGACCCCACGCCCCTCCTATCCGTATCCTCCACCGAGGATGACACGGCGGTCGGATGGTCCCGGTAGGCCACTCGTGGCCTGAAGACGGAGTGCTTTTTTATAAAGACGTTGTAGATGCTGCCAGTTTTTTTCGCAGCTGTTTTCGTAACAAATTATCTATTGTTGCTTTACAAACTTCGAGATTCTATACGAAATTTATCGAGATAGGGCACCAATTATTAGTCAGCACAATAGGCAGAAAGAAAGGTAGATCGCGAAGGGAAACGCAACCCCGTAAAGTGAACGGAAAACCCACAGGGACATATTTTAAGACATCACTGATCAGGTAATACAGTACCGCAAAAAGGAACGGGCGAATAAAGTGTAGGAAAAACAAAAGAAAACGAAAGGCTGACGACTCCAATAGGAAAACAATGTGCCTCACTAACACCTCAATATCACATTCAGTTTTTGTAGCACTGGGATTCCGTTAAATGTTGCCTTACCCAATCATGGCTGAAAATACAAGGTTTACAGTCTTCGTCAGCATTAAAATCTGTTTCATGCGCTAAAAGCGTATATTTTCATTTCACATCATAAATGTGAAGCAATATAAAGGCTCATCATATATTCAGAAGAACTAGTGGAGTGTTCGTTTTTCGTTATAACAATCCGGCACAGCCAAACAATAATTGTATAATTTTGGATTATTTGACCACAGAATCGCAAAAGCGAACGATTCATGAAGTTCGGAATTAGAATTAAGCTCTTTCCCGATTTCTCTCAGCTTAAAAAATTCACTGCGCTGACGATAAACGCATTACTCTTTCGGAGTGAAACCTGAAAACATGCGAATTCTGTTGACTCAGTAGCTTATTCCCGCGTCTGTCAGTGTGCTTCAAAGCCGCTCGTTTTCGGGTGCCTGGCCGAATTAATCGAGCCCGGGCATCGCGCTAATTGGACCCCGGCTCCGCTGCCATTGTCTGCGTGCCTCATAAGGTCTGCCCGCCGCGAGATTCGATCACCCATTATTCAGCTGTTGGTGACGCGCGACCACCTAACTACACCCATTGTCTCGCCGGGCGTATCATCGGCGGCAAGATAGTCCCATGCCGTGAAACACAACGCAGCTTAACGGCGTTTTGTTGTGTCTGTAGCTGAAATCCTCTGGTCTGTCACATACGAGGAGCGCTCAGTAAGTAATGCAACACATTTTTTCTCTGAGAGCAGGTCGGTTTTATTCAGGATTCCAATGCACCACATTATTCCCCGCTCTTTTGGCTACAAAATCCTATTTTTCAACATAATCTCCGTTGAATGCGACGACCTTATACCACCTTATGTGGAGTCGTTTCTGGAAAACAGACTGAGTGAGACTTCAGGACTGATTGCAGCCTACAAAAAATGAGGTACGAGAGACTGGCATATGAGAGTTATTTTGAGCCCAATTCAGTAGTATCTAATGTGACGTAATCTGAAGTTTTGGTAAAGTAATCTGTTTACAAGTAGCTCTCGAGAGTGATCATTAGGTTACTTTCGGGTGCGATCACATAATATTATCAACCGTTTGGTTGTTATTATTTGTAACATTTCCGGCCCTTGCAGCCACGATTACTCGTTTCATAACTAAAGCACACGATATACGTAACAGGCAGCTGGCGTCATTAGAACGTATTTATCACCAAGCAACGCTGCAGCTGTCGTTTTGTATGCAGCCTGATATGCGGGAGATCCTGAGTTCGAATCTCGTTCCGCTACACATTTTCACTCGGCTCCGGTGATTCCGCATAAGGTCCCTATGCTGCCGACATCAACAATTCTTTCCCTGAACTTTCCTTTCTTCCCTCTCCACCTTCAATTTACAAAAACAGTAAAATCATATGGAGTGAAGGACCCACCGATAATCGGGTGACAGGTGCTGTGACATCTGACGAGAGAAACTCCCCTCGCACCTCTCTCAGATTTAGTGATAAGATGCCCAATGGATGGTCCCTCAAAAACTGAACACAGACGAATCATGAAAACAGGCAGAATGTATATCTCCCTCGTGCCCCATTTTTTTCTCACAAAATTATGAACTGTCCATCCGGTCATTGGTGTGTCTGTTCGATGAATTCAAATTTGTATATGTGTTTTGGTGTAATGTTCGTCTACAGCAGCAACATGTATGAAAGGGAGCTCCAGACGTTTGTACCTCCTATTTGTTCTACACAAGTACCACATGTTATGACTCTTGCATTCCATTATGGAAGTTTTTTACTCTCGAATTTGTGGCGAAACAAGCGCTGTATCATTTGAGAAACAAAGAGGAGAGCGAGTGTGCAGGGACTCACCCCGCCGGCCGAAGTGGCCGTGCGGTTAAAGGCGCTGCAGTCTGGAACCGCAAGACCGCTACGGTCGCAGGTTCGAATCCTGCCTCGGGCATGGATGTTTGTGATGTCCTTAGGTTAGTTAGGTTTAACTAGTTCTAAGTTCTAGGGGACTAATGACCTCAGCAGTTGAGTCCCATAGTGCTCAGAGCCATTTTTTTGGACTCACCCCAGTTCACTGCTATTTTCGCCACGTCATCATAACGTGCCTGTGCAGAACATACAAAGTATTGCGCCGAATGTAAGGATGAAATTAAAAATTAATCTAGCTTTTTCAAACTTTGCCAATACGTGCTTAAGTATATTAACGTCAAAATTGTTAAATCTTAGAGTGATCAGATGAGCATAATTCCGTAAATACTCTGTTTTAAGTGAAAAACAAGTGGCACTAAATAATGAAGCTAGGAAGTCAAAAATTGTTCAGAATGTGCATATGTATGTCGCAATCAACTTTTACAAGTCTCAACTTGATCGGAGCAATACTTTGGTCAAAATCGGCGTTTTTACGAAAAATTCAAGGCGCTAAAATTTACACTCAGAAAGATGAAAAGTCGTATGAAGCTTCAGTTTGATATAAAAACATTAACTACGTGACCCCATTAAGCTGCCTTTAATAGTTTTCGAATAATCTACTGAAAACTAAATTTGGAACAAACACTTCGTTATCTGTTATAGATTATCATTTATTTTAACGATAGAAAGTTCTGATTACAGAATTTGATTAAATCCATTACACAATAGAGCCATAGCAAATTTTAAGACATTGATGGAAATAACAATCAATACAGGGTCTTTTAAAAATGTAGTTCAGAGGTCATGTTCTACTGTCGGCTCAGTTCTAAAAACTCTAGCCGGCGAAGTTTAAATGCAGTCGAGTTAAAACTTTTTCTGTCATTAAAGCCAACTTAACTCCATTCAAATAAAAATTACGGAAGATTGTACATTAATTCATGACTGAGTTATTAAATAATATGTGCCAAAGAAAGCGGCCATTTAGAACCTGCTACCGAGCCATAGAGAGGATAACGGCAGGTGTTCCCTTCGGCCGTCCGCTGCGCCCCTATATAAATACGGCCCGAGAGGCAGTCACATTTCACTCCGCACCCAGCTTTCAATCGGTCAGCATCAGTCAAACGCCGGCTTTCGCGCTGTCTCGGGTGACGTCACAGCCAGTCCGCAACTAAACCCATGATTTCGATACAGATAGGAAGTGAACTCGCGAGGACTGTGCACCGTCCTGGATCGTTTAGATTTCGCGGAAGTAACTGCTTGTGTGTCGCCCGTAATGTTAACAAAACCGCATGGCAAATGGTGATATTATTTTCCACTTTTGTGGCGAGCAATTAACTTTCATTATCAGAAGTCAGGGCGAAAGACAGTTTAATTGAAACTTACGGTAGAGGTTAGAGGTCGCCTGTCGACTGCCCATAGTGCTGCTTATGATAGACACATCATCATCATTATTATTATTATTATCAGGAATATTACTACGTTGTGTGTGTGAAAAATTTATTGAATATATTGATCAGTTAAAACTCAAAACTCTTATTTATAATCATAGTTTCTGATCCCGTTGCGTAAATAGAGAGTAAAAACATTTGTGTCAGTGAGTACCAGAAGGATGTGGACTTGCAGACTGGAAACTATGGTCAGTAGGTTCTCCATTGCTTTCTGGCTGACCGCAAAAATAGTTTTCACTGTCTCCTAAAAAGACGGCGCCGCTGCCTCACATATTCCTTTGTTGTAATATAGTTCACACCTGTTTATATGTTGTTTTCATTTCTGTGAGAGGTCTGTGTGGTATCACGCCTTCTCTCACTATTAATCACATTTACTTGCGACGTTAATATATTCTTATCATATGATTCATGTTCTATGACCAGTGTACAGTATCATAATCGCCAAGACTATAGAAGGACAACAGATACGTCAATGAATGGACGGACAGTTCATAATTTTGTAAAAAAAAAAGGAAAAATCAGTCACGAGGCAGATTTGAAACCAGATTTTTCTGCTTTACGGTCCAACACCGTGGACACAGTTCCAGTGCGCTCTATGTTGCACATGTTGAACTTGGAGCGTTCACTCTTCCTGTTTTGCTTCTTTTTTTAACAGTTCAGCACACCTTCTTCCTGTTTTTGTGCTTGAAGCGTGTCCAGTTTTTGACGGGGTATCCATTAGGCCATCTTACCATTGAATCTGACGGGCGTGCTATTGGGAGTTTCGCTTGTGAGGAGGGCATATAGCATACAATGAGTCAATCATGCACTAGAGCATCTGCAGGTGAGTATGTTCTCCCAAAACACATAGTTATGTAGTATGTAGAACATGTCCAACTGTGGGATTAAATGCTAAATTTCGACTAAGTCAGTGTTCTGCCTGGGCCCGAATGTCCAAATCACATATGTAATTGGAAAATATTATTGTCTTCAACCCAACCATGAAATTGATGGTTGATGCTTTTATCCTTCCACGACATTTCTGGAGCAACAAGGCCAGCCAGCTGTGCGACGTATTTCAGAATGAGGTAGTACGAACAGTTTAAAGAAGAATGTATGGAGATATGACGAATCTAATAAATCATTTGAAAGAAAGATTTCCATTCCTCATAATGTAATTCCTTCGTCTTGAGAGGTATGGTTGGGGTGAGACGAGCACTATTCCCACTTTTCAGCCAAAAACATTTTAGAATACAAATAGTTTTGAAATAATTTAGTGATAAAATATTTACATATTTTTAAACTACTGAAACGCCTATTGTACATACATGGTGTTAAAACGAAGCCGGCCGCGGTGGTCTCGCGGTTCTAGGCGCGCAGTCCGGAACCGTGCGACTGCTACGGTCGCAGGTTCGAATCCTGCCTCGGGCATGGATGTGTGTGATGTCCTTAGGTTAGTTAGGTTTAAGTTGTTCTAAGTTCTAGGGGACTAATGACCACAGCAGTTGAGTCCCATAGTGCTCAGAGCCATTTGTTAAAACGAAGAACCTTACATTGATAAGTACGCTGTCCTCTGAGTCGCCAGTATATGTTGTTGTCAAACACATTTCCTGAAGTGGAAAGAAAAATGTTTCTATAGCTTATAATTGACACAAAAAACTCCGGGCGTTTCAGGTACGCTGATGATAAGCAGTGGTTGCCCAAGGGAAGACGTCTGAAGGGGTAGAAGAAAAGCTGTTTTCACCTTTGAATATGCTTGGCCTTCACTGTGGTGTCAAATGCCTAAGGCCAAATCCCAACAAGACCCAAGTGTGCACATTTCACTTGCGGAAAAGAGAAGCCCGTCGTGAACTGGACGTCATATGGCAAGATAAAAGGCTTCAACATTGCCCAACATGTGCTTGTATGGGTGTTACTCTTGACTGTACATTGTTCTTCAAGAAACATTGTCACAACATCAGGCCGACGTTAAGTGCTAAAACAGTGTTTTGAGGAAGCACATGGGCAGCAGATCCTCACGTCCAGTGAACTTCTGCTCTTACTTTGTATGTGGCAGCTGCAGAGTACGCCTCACCTGTGTGTAGTACATCTGATGACAATAAGCAGATTGACACTTCTGTCAACGAAACTGTAGCTTCATCCCTAGGACTGAGACACTTGAGGTACACCGGAGTCTACTTGCAACACCAGATGCAAGAAAAAGCTGGCGTCGGATATCTCTGCAAAGGAAAACAATCTGCCCTTCCCTGTTTGGAGATGACTAAATCGTGTTAGGGTGGGTGTCCTCCGTTGCAAGACCAACATGCAAAACTGGTAGAGACGTGTCCTGCGAGTGCGAAAAAACACAATGTCCGGGCCATTTGCTCGTATGCCCTCTAGTGGAAGAATCTGGAACATCGCGGGATCTGATCGAAGCAAATAACAGTGCCATCAGATTTGCTACCTTCTGTAAATCCTGGCTGGACATGGAAATGAATGAATGAGTCCTGGTCCGTAAAATGCAGGGACTCATTTCCGCAAGACAGGCGTGGTGTTCATTTACGCCATCCAGAAATTCTTGCGGTTAAGGTGGCACGGAAGACAGGTTTTCTGTCAAGTCTTAGGCACACGCTGTTTGGGGTACGGGGTGGCGGTCCATCGCCCCTTGCATCGATGGCTTGGTCGCTTCGAATCCTTTAACTGTTGGTGTGGTATCGATAGCTACGATGCCACAACGTGGGTCCGCTCTGCTAGGTTGGCACTACGAAAGACACCGACGACAGCGCTCTCTAGCCGGTGCTGTCGAGATCTACGAGCTCCGCGACTGCTTCAGCCCATTTGATCAGGTGCAGCCAGCCAGGACACTTCGCTTCAACTCCGCACCACCTTGCAAGTTATGTAATATGTTTGCATATGTTATCCGCTAATAAACGTGCTTTTATTGTATTTGCAGTACCGAGAGGTTAGTACCTTTTCCTGTTCCTGTTCCTTACCCACGCGCCGCCTCCCAGGCGGGATCCAAAAGTTGGCATATATGACAAGTTTCCTTTCAGTACAGATAGTGGTTCACCAAACAGTCGTCGATATTATTCTGAGCCCATGTAATAACTGCATTTCCTATACAATGTTAAAAAAATTGTCTCTTTGATCAGTTCGTAATACAACGCTCTTCTGCCACCAAAAACGCTTCATTAATACCTATAAGAGAAATTCTGTTTTAGTTGTGCTTCTGAAGTTTTTTTGCC
Organism: Schistocerca nitens; assembly: GCF_023898315.1. Lineage (NCBI taxonomy): Eukaryota > Metazoa > Arthropoda > Insecta > Orthoptera > Acrididae > Schistocerca > Schistocerca nitens. The sequence continues at coordinate 486,138,488 of NC_064614.1, read as the reverse complement.
AAAACTGTATTAAAGGAAAGTAGGTCTCTGTTGCCGTGCAATCAGCTATCAAGCGACCGCAGCAGAATCATGTTGCAGATAATGTCAAATTTCGGTTTTCTAAATTTTCTGTATAGCGTTTCGCGAAAGTGACGTCGTCTTTCGTCTGTGGATTCCCATTTGAGTTCACTAAACTCCTCTGTAGTACTCGCGTCTTGATCGAACCTACCAGCAACAAATCTAGCAGCAGGCCGACGCTGAATTGCTTCGATGTCTTACTTTAACCGTACTTGGTGGAGTTCTCAAGCACTCGAGCAGTACTCAAGAATGGGTCGCACTGGTGTTCTACAAACGGTTTCCTTTACAGATGAACCTCACTTTCCTAAAATTCTCCCCGTAAACTGAATTCGACCATTCGCTTTCGCTACTGCCGTCCTTAGGCGCTTGTTCCATTTCATATCGGTTTGCAACGCTACAGCCAAATATTTAATCGACGTGATTGTGTGAAGCAGTACACTTCTAGTGCTGTATTCGGACATTACGATAATGTTTTTCCTACTCATCTGCATTACATAACATTTTTGTCCATCAGCTAATTTATGTATACAGAGAATAAGTGCATTGCTTTCAAATTGTTCTGAGCCACCCTGAGAATTCCGTTGTCTCTGAGGAACAATCGCCGTCGACAACAACATACTGGGTCCTATTACTTAAGAAGTCTTCGAGCCACTCAAATATCTGGGAATCTATTCCATATGCTCGTACCTTCGTTATCAGTCTGCAGTTTGGGACCGTGGCAAGCGATTTTCCTGAAATCGAGAAGTAAGGAATCTGCCTGTTGCCCTTCATCCATGCTTCGCAGGATATCGTGCGAGAAAAGGGAATCTGATACTTTGTAAATCAATGATGATTTGTGGATAGAAGGTTTTCCGTGTCAAGGAACTTTATTATAACAAAACTGAGTATCATCTACATATTCTTCAGGAAACCAAAGTACATTGGTCTGTAATTTTGCGGCTCCTTTCCTTTATCCTTTCTATGTGCAATTTTGGCAGTCACTTGGAACTTTTCGGTGGGCAAGAGATTTGCGACGAATGCAAGTTAAGTATGGGGCGAAAGCCGTAGAGTACTCTCCGTAAAGTCGAACCGGAATTTCATCCGGATCTGGCGACGTGTTTGTTGTCAACTTCTTCATTTGCTTCATGGACATCTATTACTCCTCCATATAAGAGTCTGTGCGACATTCACGCGTGAATAATTTATAAATGCGAAATTTAAAACTTCACCTCTCCTTTTGCTCTCTTCTATAACACACCAGGCTGGTCAACGAGTGACTTGACAGAAGCCTTCTACCCGGTTGGTGATTTTACGTAGGATTACAATATTCTCAGGTTCTGGGCAAGATTTTTTGCCAACATATGACGGTCGTAGTTGTTGTATGCTTCTGCGCATCGTTCTTTTTACAGACGCACGAACGTATATCAACTTTTGCCTGTAGTCATTTGCGGGTACATTTTAGATCCAAGAGTGGAACAGTCTTTGGTTTCTCAGCATTTTCCAAATTTTGGTATTAAACTGCGGAGGGACTTTTCTGGCCTTAATCCAGTTACTCGGAACATACTTTTGCAGAGCGCGGTTTGCAGTCTGTTTAAACTTTGCCCATAATTCCTCTACGTCCATCATACTGAAACTAAATTATGACTATTCGTTGTCTAAATGGGATGCTAACAAGTGTTTGGCTGCTCTTTGCAGAGAAAATACTCTCCTAGATTTCATGATGAATTTATTAACGATCTTCTTTATGATATCATGATCACTCGTGTCTGTCTCTCGACTCATACCATCAACAGGTCAGACCCGTTTGCAGCTACAAGATCTAAAATATTTCCACTGCACGTGGACTTCACAAGTAGCTGCTCAAGACACTCTCGGAAAACGTGTTCAGAAGTACTTCACAAGACTGCCTGTCCGTACGACCTGCAGTGAATCAATAGACGTCCCAGTCTTTATTCTGTAGGTAGAAGTCGCCTTCAGTTGACATTGCATGATCTGTGTATTTCCGCGCTACTGAGTATAGACTTTCTTGTAATGATTCTAAAATTTTAACGATCGAATTGAGTAGCGGTTTTAACATCTGGAAAGTTTGCAGACACAGGGGGAGTAGTGTGTTGACACAATGCCCTCTTGCGGTATTGAAACGATGCCATGGACAAAGTTTGACATAGCGACCTGTCGACATCGCACACTCCTTATGCGCAGTACATGGAGTGCGTAAAATTATAGAGACCACTAGCAGGTGGTCAAAGAATACTGTACCCAAACATCGGCCGCGCGGGGCAGCCGTGCGACCTGGGGCGGCTTGCCACGGTTCGCGCGGCTACTCCCATCGGAGGTTCGAGTCCTTCCTTGGGCGTGGGTGTTGGTGTCCTTTGCGTAGACTCTAAGTTAGTTTAAGTTAGATTAAGTAGTGTGTAAGCCTAGGGACAGATGACCTCAGTAGTTAGGTCCCATAGCACTTACCACAAATTTCCAAATTTGTACCCGAACATCGACCGCGGAGACCAACGCAGAAGGAAACGGTGTCGAGTGAAGAGAGAGGCAGAGATGCTGCTGCAGGAGCAGGCGCAGCGGCCGGAAGCAGTCGCGCGGTGTGCTCATGGCGTCGTGTGACTGTACCGAACAGGATCTGAAGTGGCCCCAATGATATCGGACCACCGCAGTGTCGGTGCCTGGCTTACAAGTGGAACCTTCTAAGGAATGTCTCTCACATCTGTGGAATGTGTCTGAGCGATTCCTCGCTGCGTCGTGATCCATCAGTACCCGTCTGGTTCCGACGTAGTACGCGCCTCGCTAGCTTCTGACGAGTGTAGAGAACCTAGTAACATTGGGCGCTAGTGCAACCCTACATTTCATGATCTTAGAATAAACAAGGGAGTAAATCCATCGAGCGCTATGTTTAATTTACTACCCCAGTGACCAAGCATTGTTAGTTAAATTTCTGGTTAAAACAGAGATTTAAAGTAATTTTCAGTTAAGTCGTTTAGTAAGTATGGAGCTTAAGATATAAAAATTCAGTTGTAAAAATTTTGTGAGTTTACTCTTATATGGAAATGAAACGTGAACGATAAACACCATGGTCAATGAATTAAGAGACAGTCTAGAAATATGGCGCTACATAAGAATGCTGGAGACAAGATGACGTAGATCCAACACATTTTTCTCCATCCTCAGGAAATAAGCGGTGGGAGGCAGGAGCGAGAATTCCACATTATGGTCCTCGGCAGGGTCCTGGTTTGCCGCTGCCTTCCTCCAACCTGTTATGAAGTGCCTAGTGTATCCCTGTGGCGTGTCGATGAGTGCGATGAATGAAGGCCGACTAACTGGTGAAGAGCTACTGATTCGAATCGGCGAAGAAAGAACTTTATGTTGGAAGTTAACAAAAGGGATGGGTAGGTTGAAAGGATCAAGGAAAAAGTGGAGAGTAAAGCTTGTAGAAGGGACCAAGGCTTGAACGCAGTGAGAAAATTATAATGGATTTAGTGTACAGTGTTTCCGCCGATGTGAAAATATTTGCACACGGTAAATTAGCGTCAAAAACTATATGAAACTGATCTTCAAACAGATGCGTAAACCTGCCCGCATCTCGTGGTCGTGCGGTAGCGTTCTCGCTTCCCACGCCCGGGTTCGATTCCCGGCGGGGTCAGGGATTTTCTCTGCCTCGTGATGGCTGGGTGTTGTGTGCTGTCCTTAGGTTAGTTAGGTTTAATTAGTTCTAAGTTCTAGGGGACTGATGACCATAGATGTTAAGTCCCATAGTGCTCAGAGCCATTTTTTTTTAGATGCGTAAACCAACAATAGCTACTGCACAAAGACATTAGTTTCTTAGGTTTATTTTGTGAGGTGATTGTTGCTCATATTCGTACAGAAAAGAATAAGTTTTATAGAACGATTAGTCAATAGGAACATTATTCTCATTTATCAGAAATGACATAGATTAAGAACTATTGAAGCCTCCTCCTTTTTAAATAAAATATCATAGCTGAAACTACATCGCTGTTTATAATAATGTAAGGTAGCAGAATAAATGAAGGTCAATTTCGCACCTTACATAAGAGTTTTATACATCATAATGGAAAGGTGAATATGACACCTAACTTACTTCAGCGGTAATGAGCAGATTTGCCTATAAGTATGTAATGCAAAAGGGATGACACTCAATCGATGGTATTAACACACCGCTCCTGTATAATGCACGTCAATGAGCAGAAGGTTAAACAAGCAGTGAGAGGAAATGTTATGTGGGGAAGCCAGTACAGGCAGACGCAGAGGCCGCACCACGGGAGGCACCACGAAAAGCTCTTAGGGGGCGTCCTGTGGAGGCAGTTAGCGACCGGACAGGTGATGCATACTGCAGAGCAGCTAACGGCCCGCCAGATGTAGGACAGAAAGAAGCTTTAGATAAGTGCATTTTGGAATTCCAAATGGGTACGAACAAAACCAGTGACGCAGTTGATCAGAGCAGCTAACGGCCCGCCAGATGTAGGACAGAAAGAAGCTTTAGATAAGTGCATTTTGGAATTCCAAATGGGTACGAACAAAACCAGTGACGCAGTTGATCACGTGAACAGTAAATGGTACATATGTAAGTGGGCACAAAATGCCCGATTGGAGAAAACGAACTAGGAAAGAGTACAGTGCCATGATTCTGACGCAGTTCAATGGCAGGGCCCTTTCGATTGGCAGAGAGAGTTTCCACAAAATAAAGAGGAACGCTCCTCTTGGTCGAAAAAAGCCGTGATGTGGAGAACGAAAGAACCCAGGTGGGGAGACAGTTTGGCTACGAAAAAGAGGAGAGGGAAATTTTCGAGGACTCTTCTCTGAACTGGCATCAAGTGCAGAACAGGGCACATAACGCTCTGTACGACGCAGAGGAGAAATTTGAGTGAACGCTGCGTTCACTGTGGCTGACATTTAGCCAGATATTAGCTGTAGCATCGTTCAGCTCCCACTGTGCAGAAACGAATCATCCAGTTAGTTAATTGTCCTTGTGAGGACTGAGAGGGCATTTTAATATGCACGCTGCTCCAGCCACGCGCGTGCATATCGCCATATTCCAAGAGTTGGGATGAGTACATGTTTTCTCGCATAACGAGAAACATAGGGAGAGTTTCTGCTGGAAAAATCAGCAAAGGCTTAATTAGTTTTTATAGGAATTTCAGAGGACGAGAGCAGCCATGCAGACTACAGCTCATCGCAGCTAAGGTAAATACCACGCGCAGAGGCGTCAACTTGTTGGTTCACCAGCTTGCGTCTACTGTACACTCGAACGACCTTGGGTAATCTTTTGCTCAACTTGTCACAAAACTAACCATCCGCAGTAGACTTGATTGTCATCCTAAACAGTACCGGACTCTGAACCGGAATAGGATGATTTATCGTAGTACTGGCCAACATCATGACGTAGTCGTAAGAATAATTTGCTAAAGAAACTTCTAGTTAAAATTTACCATTGTGAGGTCTGGGATTATTTCACTTTCTGAGGACGAGATGCGTTCGTTTGACAACTGTCGTAACATTGTAAACTGAGTAAATGCATGTATTTCTATGATAAGATGCAACATAAAACCAAAGTTATTTACAGCTTACACAGTTGTTGGCTCAAATGGCTCTGAGCACTATGAGACTTAACTTCTAAGGTCATCAGTCCCCTAGAACTTAGAACTACTTAAACCTAACTAACCTAAGGACATCACACACATCCATGCCCGAGGCAGGATTCGAACCTGCGACCGTAGCGGTCGCACCGTTCCAGACTGTAGCGCCTTTAACCGCTTGGCCACCCCGGCCGGCTACACAGTTGTTATTCAGGCATGAAACCTTACAATAAGACAACGTCTATCGCCGCGATTTTGTGTCTGTATGTTAAGGCTACTCTTAGGAACTTTTGTAGAAATTTTGATACGATTTTCACTAACAGATAGGCTGATTCACGAGGAGGGTCTGTGTATATAATTTATTACCACATGTCGTCCGGACGAGGATACTTGACGGTACTCGTGTGAAGCCGTGAAGCTCGGTGGTAATATACGTATGTCCTTGAGCATTTAATTTTCGTGCTGTGTGTCTAATGTTCGTTGCATTTCATCTATGATGTGATGAATTTCTGTTATTGTGTTGTTGTATTCAAAATTACAGAGCAGTTTTGCATTGCGTCTTATGTACAAATTAATTCCTTTGGAGATTATGCATAAAATGCTGTGAAGCATACAAGGTACTATTGCGAAAAAGGAAATTCATATTGAAAATGGTTCAAATAGCTCTAAGCACTATGGGACCTAACATCTGAGGTCATCAGTCCCCTAGACTTAGAACTACTTAAACCTAACTAACCTAAGGACATCAAACACATCCATGCCCGAGGCAGGATTCGAACCTGCCACCATAGCAGCCGCGTGGTTCCGGACTGAAGCGCCTAGAACCGCTCGGCCACAACGGCAGGCAAATTCATATTAATTTTATACACACCGCTTCTAAATGCTAAGAGTACAGCATATTATCTATTGTCGGCTTGGCCTTTTTAATCAAATGTGAGCATTTCAGTTGTTTTCAATGCCGTTATTTCATACTTCAATGGATGCGAAGTAATTTGGAGCCAAATTTCTAAAATCTCGAAGGAGACTGCATCACCCAGCATAAGTGGCCTTTAAACAGTGGCAATGTCTAGCGATCCAATAATTGTGTATTAGAGTGTCGACCGTCATGGCAAAGTGACATGCTCCACCAAGCTGTATCTTAATTATAAAATTTTCTGATGACTTTGAACTCATCGATTTTTTCGTACTGAGTGACGTTAGATGTGCATCTTGACTGAGATATCTGTTTCAGTAATAGCATTATATCAAATTTCTAACATTTCAAAGTCCAATCTCTGTCGTTCATTCGAGTCTTTTGCAATAGTGCTTACCAAGCACTATAATAAAATTACGACTACTATGAGGGTAGCGATAACTGTGCGTTGTTTCCGAGTGCTAGCATTCAATACGACAGTAACACTCGTCTTAATTCGCAGAAATGGGCACTGGATAAGCTTCATAATTATTGTACGCTTTTAGCTCAATAATCTGAATGTGTAGATTTTTCGCGTGGGCAGGTTCATCGAACAGCAAAATAAAAATTAGTCTGGACAGCGTATTTGCAATTCTAGCCTTTCAGATAAGTCCACGAAACTTGCAACCATATTTTGAATTAATTTTGGTTGAATTACTAGTAGCATTTCTTAGATATCTCAGTGATAAGTTATAGATAAGGCCACACTATTGGTTGTTTTATTGACTTCACTGTTACGGTACCTTACAATGCATTTCACATAACTACGCTCGCAACGAGAAGCTCAACAATTGCCATGAAATAATTCGCAAGATTTATTTTACTTAGTCGACTCAAAAATCGCTAATGCTGTAATGAAGCCTGGTTAAGATCTATGTCAGAAGTGGGCTATCGCAGAAGTGGGACTAATAAAATGGCCGTTGTGTCTTTTATACTTTCTAATAGTCGGCGAGTAGAATGAAAATGACTACAGCGATGTTTGCACTAAGCGCGCAAGTGTCTCTGGAATCCAACTCTTTCGATAATGAAAGATGTGGAAATCGCGAAAAAATTGCTCGAAATAAAATGATATGTAATGCTTTCCCTCAAAAGCTCGCTCAGTTGATGCACTCTGTGACAGGTCAACGTGGAAGCTTCATTTACTTTGCTGGTATCTTTACTTGTAGCCTTTTCAGCCTTATAAACTCTGATTGGTCGTTAGAACAAAAATCCAATCAGACGTACATGCAGCCATTGCAGATCTCGCAGTGCAGCTGTTTGTGACTACTAAGTTACAGGACAGTCGGTTCTGGTTGCAGAGTTGCGTCTATGAGAAGCTGTGAGATGAGTTCCCCAATACCGAGGCGAGCACGGAGTCAAGAATGCTCGCTGAACAGGAGCAGTCTTCATTACTTCATGCATTTCATACAGTATTTGATGTCAGCGGCCGAGGAGCCAGTCGTGGCTAGCAAGCAGCCCATGAAGTCGCCAGTGGTGGACTGAGACAATGGTGGCTTACAGTGGGCAGCCATCTTGCTTATACACTTCTAGTTGGCAGCAGCCCTGACATCGGGTCCAGGACCTTCAGATACAGATTGGGATGTTGGGCAGTGGCATCCACTAGGCGGCCTTGCCTCGGAAGAGCCCTTTGAAGTCTCCACATATAACCCAGGATCCTTGCATATTGGCTGGAGTGTCAGCAAACGGCATCCAGTGGGCAGTCTCGCTTTGGCGGATCCATTTTGAAGCCCAGAACCATCAGGACTAGGCTGATGGCTCATAGGACAGCGGTTTCACTTACTTGCTGATGCTGCCTGGTGTGTCGACCGATGACTGGCGTGGAGAGTGCGCCTGTCGAATGCACGACGCCGAAGGAACGCTGCTAGCGGATGAGCTGGAAGCATTTATACTCCCCCTGTCGGGTGTGTTATAACTGGATATAGGTTCCTCTCACATAATCAGCTGTGAAAACGCATTTTGCTACACTGTGTACCAACCCAGTCAACCACTAACAGCAGAGTGTCGGTGGCTGGCCGTCATATAACCTGACTGTTGTTAAGGCCTACGCTAAGTTCAACTCAGGACAATAATGTCGTAAATGCTTGCAACTGCCGTCTGTAAACTGGCTCGTCTCCACGCTATGGTAGCAAAAATTTCATAAGATTTCAGAAGTTTTTGATCATTTTTACTTGTGTTGCCCTTGAATAACACTGCACGCATGTTTAAAATTAAATTTTTGTGCTACCATGACTCTAGATGATTTTTGAGACGTCAAACTATTCGTCCGTTTGAAAAGAAATTGTGTTAAAATATACGTCGTCATCTCATCCACCATCTTCTGATCAAAAAATCTTGCTGAGAACCCGAGAAAATTCTGGTCCTACGTACAGCAACTAAGCGAGTCGAAGGCTTATAACCATTCACTCATCGATCAGTCTGGTGTGGCAATAAAAGAAAGTAAAAAATAAGATGAAATTTTAAATTTCGCCTTCAAGAAATAATTCACGCAGGAGGATAGTACTAACATACTATCGTTTTACCGTCGCACGGACTCCCATATGGAGGGCATCTGTGGAGCAGAGAAGGGACCAGAATAAAAGCTGTCACGTCCGGATGGAATCGGAATCCGGTTTTACAGAGATTACTGTACTTCATTCGCCCCTTTCTGTACCTTTATAGCGAATTTCTTGCCCAGCGCAAACTCCCAGGGGACCGAAAGAAATTGAGATGACCAAAGTCATGGGATACAGATAACCACATATACAGATTGCTCTAGTACCGCCCACACGAGATATAAAAGGATACTGGATTGGTGGAGCTCTCATTTGTACTCAGGTGATTAATGTGACAAGGTTTCCGACGTGATTATGGCTGCGAGATGGGAATTACCAGACCTTGAACGCGGAATATCTGTTGGATCTAAAAGCTTGGGACGTTCCATTTGAGAAATCGTTCAATATTCCGGGATCCACAGTGTCAAGAGTATGCCGAGAATATCAAACTGCAGACACCACCTATAACCATAGAGAATGCAGTGGCTGACGCTCTTCACTTAACGATCAAGAGCAATGCCGTATGAGTAGAGTTATTATCGGCAAACCTCAAAGTTTTTATTTCTTTAATTCCTACTCCAAATTTTTCTTTGGTATCCTTTACTGCTTGTTAGTGCATACACTGAGGAGCAGCGGGGATAGGCTACAATCCTGTCTCATTCCCTTCTCAACCACTGTTTCCCCTCCTTTCCTCTCGACTCTTATAACTGCTGTTTGGTTTCTATACAAATTTTAAATAGCCTTTCGCTCCTTGTATTTTACCTCTGCTACCTTCAGAATACCAAAGGGAGTATTCTAATCAACATTGTCAACAACTTTCCTCAGGTCTGCAAATGCTATAAACGTAGGTTTACATTTCGTTAACCTTTCTTCTAAGATAAATTGTAGGGTCAGTAGTGCCTCGCGTGTTCCTTCATTTCTCCGGAATCCACACTGATCATCCCCGAGCTCGGCTTCTACCAGTTTATCCATTCGTCTGTAAAGAATTCATGTTAATGTTTTGCAGCCATGACTTTTTAAAGTGATAGACCACTGGCGACTAACCCATTCTTACGAAGAATATTCCAATCTGAACTTAGGATTTTGTTGCTCTCACTTCCAGTTTCAAACAAGATTCTGTTGCTAGTACTAACGTAAGCGATGCTAATTCTGGGGTCTTTCCTTGGACACTCCTGCAGTTTACTAATATCTAGGGAACCTTTTCCATATCCGATCTGCGAGGACCAGCACTCTCTGAGAACATTGTGACTGATGTAACTTCGATTTTGGTAGACAATTCATCTCTGATGTAAAGAGGGGAGGGGTTCTCTAAGCTAATAAATCCCTATGTGCACGTCACAAGTGATAAAAAGCCACTGCAAAACAATTCTCCCAGTAAGATTGAATTATGGAAAAGTAAAGTGTTCTTAAATTGTATTTGGAAGTGTTTGCACCCTTATTCACTTCCTACAAACTTCGTTCAACATCACCTGTACTAAGTTGCCTAGAAGTCTTCCTCCTTCCCACTCCATTAAAGATAAAGTAGCAAATGTTAGACCAAAGTGTCGTCAATGCAACACAAACCATACCTTCATACAGGGCTGATGGGACGGACAGATCTCTCACTCCCAATTATGGCTTCGTGTAGATGGAAGCGAAACACAGAGTGAGCCTCTTAGATTCGCGAGAAGTGCACTTTTGTAATCGTAGTCAGCTGGCCCGTAGCTGTGGCAGAGCCGCCCATTACCTTAACACCTGCGGCAGATAGCTATGTGTGGGAGTCATCCCAAAAGGCACAGAGGGCGGTGAGCAGTCTGTAAGGCAATGGAACAGCTGCTGTTTCTCAGCGCTGCAATCAACTGATGACCTGAAGCGCCGGTACCCGCGTCCCATCTGTTGAGAAGTGGCGTTCCACAGGGAGACACACAAGGGCCTGAATGAACTTCTCAGATCCTGTCATGTTCTCGGGTTGCTGCTAAATGAACAATTCCTCAGCGTAATTCGCTTTTCTCAATAGACCACACTTTCATAACTGAGGATGAATTTATTGCCCGTAGGACAAAGAAGGGTTTGCGATCAGTGATCACTGCGGCCATCTCCAACTGCCGATGGCGTCATTTAGTAGTTCTAAGTCTAGGGGACTGATGACCTCAGATGCCAAGTCCCATAGTGCTTAGAGCCATTTGAACCATTTTGCACTTCTCTCATTTCTGAGAATGTTGGTTAATGAGAAAAACGCCGAGTTGTCTTGTGACAGCCAGAGCGAGAGCACCAGCAGCAGCGAGTACTGTTTGTATAAAGCGTTTATTTTGCATTTTGTTTACGACCTTCCACTAAGGAAGGGATTCTATTTGTGTTTATATGCTCTGCATAGAAACTAACAGTTCTTGATCGTTAGGAGAGAAATTTATTTTGTACTTATTTGCTGCGCTTAGCTTTTAAATAGTTTTTCTGGGAAAACCTAGCGTAGTTTTCGCGTCTCGTATTTCAGTGAGTGTTTCTTGATTATCAGAGTAGCTCATCAGAAGATTATCTTGGGAATTTGTCACCGTATAGAGTAGGGTAAACATAGTCATGTGTAGGGACTATGGTTGTTGTGAGCAGACGCAAGGAGAATTGGCCACTCTTCGGGGGCAGGTGGAGGCTTTGTCTGTTAGGCTCATCGAGCTCGAGGCGCAGGCGTCGGCTCGTAGTGGCGTTGGGGCAACTGTGGTGAGACCTATGCCTACTTCGGTGGCCTTGGAATCACATGGAACCCCTGATGTCGCTGCGTCTTCCGGCAGTGAGCATCTTACCGGTCAGCCATCACTCCAGGGTGAATGGCGGACAGTGGTGGGCTCGCGCGTGCCTGGCCGAAAGGCGAAGGTGGGATCTGGCCGCGTGGCAGCTGCCTTACCCCTTTCCAACAGGTACGGGGTGCTTCCTAGTGGTGATGACATCGTTTCCGAGCCACCACAGGATGCCTCGCCTGTTGGGCCAGTGGCCGATTCTCCGGCAAGGTCCCGACAGTCACAGAGGGCGGGCCTATTAGTTATAGGGAGCTCCAACGTTAGGCGGGTTATGGAGCCCCTCAGGAAAATAGCGGGTAGGTCGGGGAAGAATGCCAGTGTGCACTCGGTGTGCTTGCCGGGGGGTCTCGTCCGTAATGTGGAGGAGGCCCTTCCGGCAGCTATTGAACGCACTGGGTGTGACCGGCTGCAGATAGTAGCACATGTCGGAACGAATGACGCCTGCCGCTTGGGTTCTGAGGCCATCCTTGGTTCCTTCCGGCGGCTGGCTGATTTGGTGAAGACAACCAGCATCGCACGCGGAGTGCAAGCTCAGCTTAATATCTGCAGCATAGTGCCCAGAGTCGATCGCGGTCCTCTGGTTTGGAGCCGTGTGGAGGGTCTAAACCAGAGGCTTAGACGACTCTGCGACTATAATGGTTGCAAATTCATCGACCTCCGTTATTGGGTGGAGAACTGTAGGGCCCCCCTAGACAGGTCAGGCGTGCACTACACACCGGAAGCAGCTACTAGGGTAGCAGAGTACGTGTGGCGTGCACACGGGGGTTTTTTTAGGTTAGAGGGACCCCCCCTTGGGCGAAACGATAAAATACCTGACGGCTTACCAGAGAGAACATCAGCATCGTTGATAAAGAACGTCCGTCCTCAGAGACCAAAAACAGGAAAAGTTAACGTAATATTGGTAAACTGCAGGAGTATCCAGGGCAAGGTTCCTGAATTAGTATCGCTTATTGAAGGAAATAGTGCGCATATAGTATTAGGAACGGAAAGTTGGTTAAAACCGGAAGTGAACAGTAACGAAATCCTAGACACAGAATGGAATATATACCGCAAGGATAGGATAAACGCCAATGGTGGAGGAGTATTTATAGCAGTAAAGAATTCAATAATATCCAGTGAAGTTATTAGCGAATGCGAATGTGAAACAATCTGGGTTAAGTTAAGTATCAAAGGTGGGTCAGATATGATAGTCGGATGCTTCTATAGACCACCTGCATCAGCAACCGTAGTAGTTGAGCGCCTCAGAGAGAACCTGCAGAACGTCGTGAAGAAGTTTCGTGATCATACTATTGTAATAGGGGGAGACTTCAATCTACCAGGTATAGAATGGGATAGTCACACAATCAGAACTGGAGCCAGGGACAGAGACTCTTGTGACATTATCCTGACTGCCTTGTCCGAGAATTACTTCGAGCAGATAGTTAGAGAACCAACTCGTGAAGCTAACGTTTTAGACCTCATAGCAACAAATAGACCGGAACTTTTCGACTCCGTGAATGTAGAAGAGGGTATCAGTGATCATAAGTCAGTGGTTGCATCAATGACTACAAGTGTAATAAGAAATGCCAAGAAAGGAAGGAAAATATATTTGCTTAACAAGAGTGATAGGGCACAAATCGCAGAATATCTGAGTGACCACCATCAAACGTTCATTTCTGAGGAAGAGGATGTGGAACAAAAATGGAAAAAAATTCAGAAACATCGTCCAGTACGCCTTAGATAAGTTCGTACCGACTAAGGTCCAAAGCGAGGGGAAAGATCCACCGTGGTATAACAATCATGTACGAAAGGTACTACGGAAACAAAGAAAGCTTCATCATAGGTTTAAGAGTAGTCGAATCATAGCTGATAAGGAAAAGCTGAACGAAGCGAAAAAGAGCGTAAAGAGAGCAATGAGAGAAGCATTCAACGAATTCGAACATAAAACATTGGCAAACAATCTAAACAAGAACCCTAAAAAGTTTTGGTCATATGTAAAATCGGTAAGCGGATCTAAATCCCCTATTCAGTCACTCGTTGACCACGATGGCACCGAAACAGAGGACGACCGAAGAAAGGCAGAAATACTGAATTCAGTGTTCCGAAACTGTTTCACTGCGGAAAATCGTAACACGGTCCCTGACTTCAGCCGTCGCACGGACGCCAAAATGGAAAATATTGAAATAAACGATATCGGAATTGAAAAACAACTGCTATCACTTAGTAGCGGAAAAGCATCCGGACCAGACGAGATACCCGTAAGATTCTACAGTGATTATGCTAAAGAACTTGCCCCCTTTCTATCAGCAATTTATCGTAGATCTCTGGAAGAACGTAAAGTACCTAGCGACTGGAAGAAAGCGCAGGTCGTTCCCATTTTCAAGAAGGGTCATAAATCAGATGCGAATAATTATAGGCCTATTTCGCTTACGTCAATCTGTTGTAGAATAATGGAACATGTTTTATGTTCTCGTATTATGACGTTCTTAGATAATACAAATCTCCTTCATCATAACCAACATGGATTCCGCAAACAGAGATCATGTGAAACTCAGCTCGCCCTATTTGTCCAAGAAATTCACAGTGCCGTAGACACTGGCGAGCAGATTGATGCCGTATTCCTGGACTTCAGGAAGGCATTTGATACGGTTCCGCACTTACGTTTAGTGAAAAAAATACGAGCTTACGGAATATCGGACCAGGTTTGTGATTGGATTCAGGATTTCCTAGAAGAAAGAACACAACATGTCATTCTTAACGGTTCAAAATCTGCAGATGTAGAGGTAATTTCGGGAGTACCGCAAGGAAGCGTGATAGGACCTTTATTGTTTACAATATACATAAATGACTTAGTTGACAACATCGGTAGCTCCGTGAGGCTATTTGCAGATGACACGGTTGTCTACAAGAAAGTAGCAACATCAGAAGACTCGTACGTACTCCAGGAAGACCTGCAGAGGATTAATGAATGGTGCGACAGCTGGCAGCTTTCCCTAAACGTAGATAAATGTAATACAATGCGCATACATAGGGGCAGAAATCCATTCCAGTACGATTATGCCATAGGTGGTAAATCATTGGAAGCGGTAACGACCGTAAAATACTTAGGAGTTACTATCCGGAGCGATCTGAAGTGGAATGATCACATAAAACAAATAGTGGGAAAAGCAGGCGCCAGGTTGAGATTCATAGGAAGAATTCTAAGAAAATGTGACTCATCGACGAAAGAAGTAGCTTACAAAACGCTTGTTCGTCCGATTCTTGAGTATTGCTCATCAGTATGGGACCCTTACCAGGTTGGATTAATAGAAGAGATAGACATGATCCAGCGAAAAGCAGCGCGATTCGTCATGGGGACATTTAGTCAGCGCGAGAGCGTTACGGAGATGCTGAACAAGCTCCAGTGGCGGACACTTCAAGAAAGGCGTTACGCAATACGGAGAGGTTTATTATCGAAATTACGAGAGAGCACATTCCGGGAAGAGATGGGCAACATATTACTACCGCCCACATATATCTCGCGTAATGATCACAACGAAAATATCCGAGAAATTAGAGCAAATACGGAGACTTACAAGCAGTCGTTCTTCCCACGCACAATTCGTGAATGGAACAGGGAAGGGGGGATCAGATAGTGGTACAATAAGTACCCTCCGCCACACACCGTAAGGTGGCTCGCGGAGTATAGATGTAGATGTAGATGTAGATGTAGATGTGATTCGAAGTCCATCTTAAACTGTAGGTTCTCCTGTAACTGGGTGGGCAAGTCAGTCAAAGGTGAGAGCGGACCAACTGAGCCGTGCGCGCTTTCGATAGCCAGTCGTAAGAGCGATTTACCCTGTTTGTCTGTAACTAAGCAACCGCCTCCTTAGCCTCGCTCCAGGGGGCACGTATGTGGTCTGCCAGATCGACTAATCGCCGCCGCGGGTCAGCTCGGCCTCGGTGGTTGCCAACCGATAACAGGGTGATGGTCACCCAGCGGCAACGGCTGGTGGTTCTGCGGGACATGGACGCTGCAAGCAACTGCCAAAATAGAATAGCATTTCGAGCAAAACTCTTCATTGCCAATCCATTAATTTGAATGCCCGAGAAACATATCGATCGAATTTTGTGGCGGACGGCCTTGGTATTACGTCTGCTGTTTGGTATCTACAAATTGCAGATAAAGGGGAAAGGCTGATCCGTATGGACCTCCTTGGTGAGCAAGTTATTGAGTAGACTGTACGAGGAGCTAGCTGGAGTTATCTGCTGTGCTGTGCCGTTCTTATACTGTGTGCTTCAGTTATCCCCAGTGTTGCTAGGAGGTGTTTACTGGTAGTTACATTCGAGATTTGTTTTGTTTACCGCTTATTACTGTCTACTGCCGTTGATGTCTGTGAACAATTCCTGAATATAGCGAGCTGTGCCTATAATGTGTACTCAACACAAAGGCAAATTCAATTTTCTTGTTTCAGTTGAGGCTGTGTGGCGTCCTGGTTCAAATTATATTTACGGTAGAACTTTTATATGATTTCATTTCAAGGGAATCTATGTACAATGCTGAGGGTTTCTGTCTATGCTCCGTGGGTCGAGCTCGGTTTGTAATTTAGCTGTGTTATTTGGTCTGGCTTGTGTACACAGGGTTAAATATGTTAATGTCAGTAAAAGCCAGATGAGTGTTGTTTCTTAAATTTAATTGTACTTCTTTTATCGCTGCCCATTTGCTTTATAGTGTTCTTAAATAGTGGTTCATTGCCTGCTCGGAACTGATAACTAAATGGTAATGTTGGTTTATTGGTTTGTAACATCAGCTGATGGAAATGATTTTTCTCTGTCTCAGTTAATACTTTGCTTGTTAATCTATGCTGAAACAGAATTAACAGAGTGAGGTGGAGATTAACAGTTTGCTTTCTTCACTTAAATTGTTAAATTTCTAATTCTAAAACTGTACTTTTCATTTGTTTGTATATAGTGAAGTTTCGCAGAATAGAAATCCAGTGATAGCAGAGCGCCAATGCGTTTGTTTGTGTGTGTGTGTGTGTGTGTGTGTGTGTGTGTGTGTGTGTGTGAGAGAGAGAGAGAGAGAGAGAGAGAGAGAGAGAGAGAGAGAGAGGGAGGGAGGGAGGGAGGGACAGAGACTTATAATACCAGAAAAGGCACAAAACATTAAATTTATAGTTGTAAAGTAATTTTTGTTGCTGAACACTGTTAAAGTGTTTTCTGTTTCCGAGTGATTCGGTTTTCAGTCATGAATAAGGAAGACGTATTGGGGATCGGGAATGTCAAGAAGGAAGAATTATTGACCTAAGAGTTAAAAGTCGGCATTTATGACTTAGTGTAGATCCTCTGTGGCGCGATGGATTGTCCGCTGCAGCTGAGCCCTGCTACCCCCAGTGAGGCAGTTCAAGCCATCAGTGTGCAAAACGACTCCGAACTGCCTCAGGATAGTTGTCTCTCGCGGTCTGTTATTTCGAGTGCAAGCGTATCTGGACCACTTAAGTAATCGGGTACAGGATTTTCGCAAAACACAGACGTTAAGCAACGAGCATAAATTTAAGAGAAATTTCAAGAAAAGGGTACGGAACTTGCAATGGAAAGAAAATTCAGACGAGTAGATAGGGGTAGAGATTAATTAGGAGTCTAAGTGTATTTTACGGAATGGTGATGCTTAGGACGTATTTTAATCGTTTAAATAAAACTGTTATGGCTATTATATAAGAGATTACTAAATTGTCAATGGAGACCAGTGACAAAATTGTAGAATTTTTGTGTTTGTTCGGTGAAGTTGCAACGATAGGTCACTACCCTTCAAATTGCCGATCTTGTAGTCCTTAACACTATATACCTGTCAACTAGCAGTAGGATGGCTAGCACTACTGATCAGGCTATTGAATAAATGGATACTTTGAGTGGTACCGGTATGCATGCTAAAATTGTTAACCAAGGTTTGTCAGACTGACAAATGAATTTATAAACATTATTTCCGGTTACATGGCCAACAAAAAATCACTGGGACTGACGTTGAGAATATTCGATGAGTTCAATTTACATTGTATGCTGAGATCAGCGAAACTGAGATCTTTGGCAATATAACTGAAGGAATGCGGCCGGAAAGCTGTTCGCGAGTGCTTTTTGCTAATAAATCCAGTAGTTTCCTCGACATAGTTCAAGTTGTTCGAGCTCTAGAGAGCATCAGTTTGACTGATGAGAGAAGGTGGGTCGCTGAGTAAAAGAGAAACTTGCCCAGAATCTCTTTCCCTCAATATCCTGGAGTACCCAACGTAGGAGAGACAGTGGAAATTGTCCTAGGTGAAATGAACCGGGACATTTTGCTGGTCAATGTCCGGTAAGAAGCGAGAAGTGTAATTAATGGCAGACGACGTTTCCGGAAATGGTTCTGGAGAAGACGGACAGGTTGGCCACCTGTGTAATGCAACTGGTTAAGTGGAGTGAGTTAAGTCCTTCGTGACCTTTCGGTGCCACCCTTAAGCACTAACAGGTCTGTGGAGTGCTGCACTGTAACAGCAATCACACCTGGCATCTCTGAAATAGGATATTTGTAAATTCGCCACTTTAACAAAACTGTATAAACAGGTTGGCGCTGTTACTGGTCTGTTGTTGGGCGTGATAAGAATTAATTTATGAAAAAATGGCTCTGAGCACTATGGGACTTAACATATATGGTCATCAGTCCCCTAGAACTTAGAACTACTTAAACCTAACTAACCTAAGGACATCACACAACACCCAGTCATCACGAGGCAGAGAAAATCCCTGACCCCGCCGGGAATCGAAGCCGGGAACCCGGGCGCGGGAAGCGAGAACGTTACCGCACGACCACGAGCTGCAGACTTAATTTATGAATTCAACAATTGTCATGAGCTGTTAAAATCTTCGTTGGCGATCATCTGTTGACTTACAAATGGGCTGTAATTTCATGGGCGAAACGGGTTGTTTCCGGCTACGCCGGAAGTAAGTTGGTCTTCAAATTTAATCAGAGTGAGGATTATCAACTATGTAGTCATGTAGCGTTGACTTCAGTGAATTCCAGTTTGATGTCCGGCATTTGGATGTAAATGAAACTCAACAATTATAAAGTGTATTAGGTATTTTTTCCAGACTTTCTGACTTAACGGTCTGGTGTAACCGATAGTCCGTTATCACACTCAGCTTATTGACCAGATTCTGGTGCGTCACTCCCCTTACAGTGTATCCACACCCAGAATAAGACGTTATGGAGGATAATTGAGAAACTGGTCGCCGAGGGTGCGATTAGCCTTCTAACCCCCCGTTCATTTGTCTATCTTAATTCTTTGGTTATCATGGCGGCTTACGATGGCGGTTACTTCCACTGCGTTAAATTTTATTTGCTTGGGCCTGCTTTCG
This sequence comes from Schistocerca nitens, assembly GCF_023898315.1. NCBI lineage: Eukaryota > Metazoa > Arthropoda > Insecta > Orthoptera > Acrididae > Schistocerca > Schistocerca nitens. The sequence goes on along the minus strand of NC_064614.1, from coordinate 486,119,260 downwards.
TAAGCAATTGTAGGCCCCTTTCTCTGTTAGTGATGGAACCTTCTCTGACTATTTATTATGCCCACAAGTGGAAGGAAGTATATTAATTAAATCCACACTCGATTGAAGTTGTTCCCTGCTATCATTTCGTATCCAAGGATATTATTAAAACACGCAACGGACAACGCAAAAATAGGAAATTGGAGGCTTTTCTTTAGCTAGAAAATTGCCATGAATTTGAATTAGGACGTCGGGAAACTACGATCTACACCTCTTTGATATTCACTATGTTATTCAAACCCTTACAGAGAAATTTCTTTCGGGCAATGGTTTTTAAATGATGTATGCGAGAGAGAAACGCTATCATTTTAACAATGGCGTTTATTCCATCAGAAAACACAGTTAAAAAATTGACAAAGAAGTTGAATCTCATACTCTTTGGAGGCTCAAAATATTTCTATACGTTTTTACGCAAAGATAGTTGATAATATATGGACCTGTTTGCTTAGTCTAGAACGGTCTTGCGCAAAAAAGGGAGGTATCATGTGGAAATCATGTGGTCACCATTCGGATTCAGCAGCGAACTATTACATGAAATCTTGAGAGACGAGTGGAAAGACAAACTCTACAAAAGCTACGTAAGACATAAGTATACAGAAAATTTCGTGGCTTAGGAAATGTGCCGGCGTTTTACATGCGTGAAACGCCTCTAAAAACGTTATTGCGTTGAGGGGCTTATAAATGAAAATTGTTACAGACGAGCACTAAAACTGAGTACCGCTTTTAACTGATCAAAATACAACGTTATCAAGGGTGAAGCCCAGAAAAAGTTTCCAAGTAAATCGGTTTTAAGCTGGCTAAATTTCATAATGTCTGCCGTGAAGCGGCGGAAACCTATAGAATTATTTTAAAAGGATGCTTAGGCCCAATTTCGAAGTATATGTAACTGTGTGATCACAGCCACACTAGTTAAAATGCTCGCGAACGACAGTGTAGAATCGGATAATGTAAGAACTGAACAAGCTATTGAATATGAATAGGGCTTGCCTACCAGCCACATAGTTAAGTCCCCATTCTAATCAGAAAATTCGACAGAAATTAGACGTCTGTTCTAACAATAACCTGTGAAAAAGAAATGATTAAATTTAGTTACGAAATAAAACATTCAAATACCCTTGTCCAACATAGACACAGCCGTTCTGAAGGAACGTCCGGTCGCTTCCCAGTCTTCTTGCAAACAAAACGGCTAACGGCCGCGCGGTACCCTCTCCAAACTACTGTAGTGGTGGGGGAAGCCCATGACCACCCTCTGCTCGCAAAACTGTTAGCTGTTGCACATCTTTGGCCTAGCCTCCCTGTTCCTACTCTTTGCCTACCCCCAACAGAATTGAAGCAGGTAGAAGATTCAGAAACCCACTACACCTCTTTGGTTTGTCTGTAACTTCATTCATAACATTCATAATTGACCACGTACTTTATGGAAGGGTATAAATGGGAATAGGACATAGAAAGTGCAGAATTAAAAAAACACATTTGACTCATAATTATTTCCCCAGGCATAAGGCGGTGTGGTGGATACCACAGCACAATTCATTGAGCACACAAAAGAATGAATTAATAGTCCCATTCAAATAGCAGTAAAACGTACGTACATGAACAAGTAAGGAAGTGTTGTTTCTTTTTTAATTATGGAATGGCATCTGTTGTGTCTCTCCAGCCTTCCATCTGTCCATATGCCTCATATTGCCTTCGTGAAGGCAATGGCGAAGATTATTGGCGAGTTACGGTGTATCTAGCCTGTAACCAGAAGATAGTTTTGGAACTGGTACCATTGCTGGATCTTCACACGTGCCTTATCTGAAGTGCGGGAGTGCGCTGTTTCACGGTTTTGGATCTGAATCAGGTGTATCATCAGATACCTCTAGCGGAAGAATAGAAGCCTCTGAATGGTTTCTGCACGAATGGAACATGTCTTGAGTCGAACAGAGAACCGTTAGGGTTCTCAAATGGTGCAGTAGTCTTGTTACACTTGCTGGATCCACCTTGGGCTAGCTGAACTTCCGTTGTGTGAGTAATTACCTGGACGATGTCCGCCCCCCAGTAGCTGAGTGGTAGCCGGCACGGCAGCTCAGCGTGCTCGGACAGATGGTTAGCTGCCCTGTGCAATAAAAAAAATGAGTGAATGGATCAACGAAGAACTTAAACGGACGTCGTAGGACGTCCGCCCCGAACACATAGAACAAACTATAACAAACAAAATGAGATTAAAAAAAGTGGTCAGTGCGACAGAACGTAAATTCAAAGGGCACGGCTTCGATTCTCGGATAAGTCAGAGATTTTCTCCGCTCAGGGACTGGGTGTTGTGTTGTCCTAATCATCATAATTTCATCCCAATCGACGCGCAAGTCGCTGAAGTGGCGTCAGCTCGAAAGACTTGCACCAGGCGAACGGTCTACCCGAGGGGAGGCCCTAGTCACACGACATTTACATTGTTACAAGGACGATGTAGATGTTTATGTCACCACCTTCTGTGAGCACCTCCAACATCTTAGGAAGATGTTGTCCCATTTTAGTGAGGCGTGGTTAACAGTCAAATCCACGAAAGTTAATTTGGCCCGTCCTGAGATTTTTTCCTAGGTCATCTATTTTCTGCCAACGGCTTTAAGATTCGTAACTATCGCACCAAGGCAATTCCTAGTTTTCCGCCCCGCTGGGATAAGAAGAGAGTTTCACGATTAATCGAAATGGAAGTTCGTTCCGAGCTTCGCTCGACTAGGCGCCCCCTTCAGACAACTTCCTCACAAGGAGAGCTTTCCATCCAACCGTGAAAGAAGCTAACGTTGTCCTCTGGGAGGATTTTTAAGATTGACCGCGCTTATGTCTAATGGACAAAGGTATCGGACTAGAATTTAGAATTTGGTGAAATTTACAGAAAACAACCAAACGGACTTTAACCTTGGGAGTTAATGAAAGTGATAAAATCACAAGTGAATGAAAAGAAAATGCACGGTCGCCAGCCCAATTCGGCACATTAATTTGGAAATATACTTTTAAGAAAATTGAATATTGGTTATTGAAGTTACTTTCGTTGATATTTCCCTTTCAATAGCAGACGGGATACAAACTGACCAGTGCACTCTGAACTGCGTGTAACAGCCGTTACTAGTAACGCACACATCAGTAAACTACGTATAAGAAGTAATTTTGCACCAAGCTCATACTAATGACAGTTACACACAAGGGCAGTACTTAATCAAATACTGCAATGTTTGTACATGAAGTGCAAAACTAAATTTGGACATGCGGGACTTTTATCTTAATTGACATAAAAAATCAATATAGGTGAATAATATCATTAATACACTGTTTAACCTCCTCTACACACATCAGTTTTCCTTAGCAACAATTTTTTTCCTAATAAGCGGAGAATATGATGGGGACCCATAAACAATACAGTTTCTCTAGTCAACTCTCTATGATTATTACAGTAAAAAAAAGACTAATTCAAAAAGATAATCATTCACTTCACTTGGAGCAGTTCATAATTTACTTTGTAAGACAATAAAACACAACACTGGGCTTAATTAACTTAAAAAAAGGAACCATTCATGATAGAAATCAAAACAACACTATTTTTGAAAATGAGGTTAACTTATTTTCCTTTTTATCACTTGTGTAGCAGGTACTTTGGACAATTATATTTACACGGTCTTGCACTGTATTCCTAAAAAACTATACTTTGTAATAAACTGAGGATACTTTAGCAAAATCAGATCTAACTTCGCTTTTGTGTTTTTAACTTTAACTTTTACTACTCCTTTTACATTAGGCAAAAATCACTTTTAAACACTTGAAGTAAGAATTGTTCATTTAGATCAGGATACTCGGTTTTAGTAGCACCTAGGTGAGGACCCTGCATAGCTTCGTGATCGGGATAGACATTATGGTTCTGGACACGAATTTGTTTTCATGATTATTATTCAAACCACACACAAATTAACTGGTCTATACTTATACACATTACATGAAGTTAGTGAAGCAGTGGCGAAGATTGGTGGCAAGCAACATGGCGGCTAACTGTACTCACGGCTCTTGATGTTCGAATGCTCTATAAAATCTCTTCTTGGCGTTCGTATTTTCACCACATTAGAGCCTTTCCTTTTTGCTGAGAATACCAAATAATAGCCAGATCCAGATCCACATCCGAGGCAAATCCATTGTAAAGCAGCTTCCAGTTGCCTCTCTTAGCACCGAGCTACGGCTAGCCACATTCTGCGTGCCGTTCACACCAAGGAGCCGCTCATTGCGGCCTCCGAAACCATCTTTTACATCACGCCATGGCAGTTCCGTTGCGGAGGGACTTCTCTACATCTTTTACATATTAAAAATTCAAGTGCTCTAAGCATGAACCAGCTTTCTGATGTGTAGGCAGCTGGGCCAACACCTTGTAGATAGAGGTGGCTTAAAAGGCACGCTAGACTAACGCAGACGGGCGTGAAGTACTGGAACAGGATACGTAATTAATGCTATGAAGAAAAGTACGTAGCTGGTATAATACTTATCTTTAATCAATCATTGTGGTACATCGCACAAAGGAGACTTTAATTACAATCACTGTAAGGCTAATGGCGCCTTGCTAGTTCGTAGCCATTAACTTAGCTGAAGGCTATTCTGTCTCTCGGCTAATGAGAGAGAAAGGCTTCGTACGTCTAGTCGCTAGCTCTGTCGTCCGTACAACTGGGCTGAGTTCGAGTCAGTCTCTCGAGACCTGCCTTGTGGTGGCGCTAGGTTTGCGATCACACAGTGGCGACACGCGGGTCCGACATGTACTACAGGACCGCGGCCGATTTAAGCTACCACCTAGCACGTGTGGTGTCTGGCTGTGACACCACATTCCTCCCCCGCAAATCGGCGAACGGTCGTGAGATAAGGCTTCCGCCCGCCGTGGGGAGGACCCCATGTTGACGTACACCCTGGACTAGGTTTACAGGCGTTTCCTAGATCCCCTCGGACCGAATGGCCGGGTGCGGGTGGCACAGCCTCGCCTGTTGTTAGGCTCCCCACCTCATCGCATATGTCAACATGGGGTCCTCCCCACGGCGGGCGGAAGCCTTATCTCACGACCGTTCGCCGATTTGCGGGGGAGGAATGTGGTGTCACAGCCAGACACCACACGTGCTAGGTGGTAGCTTAAATCGGCCGCGGTCCTGTAGTACATGTCGGACCCGCGTGTCGCCACTGTGTGATCGCAAACCTAGCGCCACCACAAGGCAGGTCTCGAGAGACTGACTCGAACTCAGCCCAGTTGTACGGACGACAGAGCTAGCGACTAGACGTACGAAGCCTTTCTCTCTCATTAGCCGAGAGACAGAATAGCCTTCAGCTAAGTTAATGGCTACGAACTAGCAAGGCGCCATTAGCCTTACAGTGATTGTAATTAAAGTCTCCTTTGTGCGATGTACCACAATGATTGATTAAAGATAAGTATTATACCAGCTACGTACTTTTCTTCATAGCATTAATTACGTATCCTGTTCCAGTACTTCACGCCCGTCTGCGTTAGTCTAGCGTGCCTTTTAAGCCACCTCTATCTACAAGGTGTTGGCCCAGCTGCCGACACATCACTTTCAATAAACATTTTCTTTTTATGAACGTACACATATTATAATAATTTATCATTTTAACAAATCATTTTGCTTTTTTCATATATACATTACAAAACTCTAATTTTCCTGTCACAAATCAAGGACTTTAAGTAACAAAGAATACACACTCCGTAACTGCAGATACGCAGTTACTTACTGTAAACCTACTTCTAATCGATATAAGTGTTACTTGGTCAGATTATGAAATGCAACGTCGATGGTTTGTTTGCATGGTGTCAATGTTACATTTCCTCTGTGCAATCTCAGGTTCGATGTAAGAGATTTACTTATTAAATTTTCTCTCGGTCGCCGTTCTTGATGTTTGCCCAGGTGGCCCTGCCATTCAGCACCAGCTATCTGTAAATGGTTCAAATGGCTCTGAGCACTATGGGACTTAATATCTGAGGTCATGAGTCCCCTAGAACTTAGAACTACTTAAACCTAACTAACCTAAGGACATCACACACATCCATGCCCGAGTCAGGATTCGAACCTGCGACCGTAGCAGTCGCGCGGTTCTGGACTGCAGCGCCTAGAACCGAGCTATCTGTATTGCAGCAGTCTTCGCAGGACTTGGTCTCAATGTGCGTGGATGGGTGCTGAGAGAGAGCGTAATTATCTTCCAAGCTACTTGAATGACGTAAACAACTGTACTTGAAACCTTTTATACTAACGCTTTCCTTTACAGAATATCGTCTGCTAGTATACAAACTCATGTGCAATGCGAGTTAACAGATCTTTTGTTGAAAAAAATTGATCTTGTTTCGACAAGACCAAGACAAGCCGTCTCTAAACATGCCAGTTCGACAGTCATTTTTCACGGCGTCCACTGTAGCCATGGCGTTTTTACCTTTTTCTCCTTGATATCTATATACACTCCTGGAAATTGAAATAAGAACACCGTGAATTCATTGTCCCAGGAAGGGGAAACTTTATTGACACATTCCTGGGGTCAGATACATCACATGATCACACTGACAGAACCACAGGCACATAGACACAGGCAACAGAGCATGCACAATGTCGGCACTAGTACAGTGTATATCCACCTTTCGCAGCAATGCAGGCTGCTATTCTCCCATGGAGACGATCGTAGAGATGCTGGATGTAGTCCTGTGGAACAGCTTGCCATGCCATTTCCACCTGGCGCCTCAGCTGGACCAGCGTTCGTGCTGGAGGTGCAGACCGCGTGAGACGACGCTTCATCCAGTCCCAAACATGCTCAATGGGGGACAGATCCGGAGATCTTGCTGGCCAGGGTAGTTGACTTACACCTTCTAGAGCACGTTGGGTGGCACGGGATACATGCGGACGTGCATTGTCCTGTTGGAACAGCAAGTTCCCTTGCCGGTCTAGGAATGGTAGAACGATGGGTTCGATGACGGTTTGGATGTACCGTGCACTATTCAGTGTCCCCTCGACGATCACCAGTGGTGTACAGCCAGTGTAGGAGATCGTTCCCCACACCATGATGCCGGGTGTTGGCCCTGTGTGCCTCGGTCGTATGCAGTCCTGATTGTGGCGCTCACCTGCACGGCGCCAAACACGCATACGACCATCATTGGCACCAAGGCAGAAGCGACTCTCATCGCTGAAGACGACACGTCTCCATTCGTCCCTCCATTCACGCCTGTCGCGACACCACTGGAGGCGGGCTGCACGATGTTGGGGCGTGAGCGGAAGACGGCCTAACGGTGTGCGGGACCGTAGCCCAGCTTCATGGAGACGGTTGCGAATGGTCCTCGCCGATACCCCAGGAGCAACAGTGTCCCTAATTTGCTGGGAAGTGGCAGTGCGGTCCCCTACGGCACTGCGTAGGATCCTACGGTCTTGGCGTGCATCCGTGCATCGCTGCGGTCCGGTCCCAGGTCGACGGGCACGTGCACCTTCCGCCGACCACTGGCGACAACATCGATGTACTGTGGAGACCTCACGCCCCACGTGTTGAGCAATTCGGCGGTACGTCCACCCGGCCTCCCGCATGCCCACTATACGCCCTCGCTCAAAGTCCGTCAACTGCACATACGGTTCACGTCCACGCTGTCGCGGCATGCTACCAGTGTTAAAGACTGCGATGGAGCTCCGTATGCCACGGCAAACTGGCTGACACTGACGGCGGCGGTGCACAAATGCTGCGCAGCTAGCGCCATTCGACGGCAAACACCGCGGTTCCTGGTGTGTCTGCTGTGCCGTGCGTGTGATCATTGCTTGTACAGCCCTCTCGCAGTGTCCGGAGCAAGTATGGTGGGTCTGACACACCAGTGTCATTGTGTTCTTTTTTCCATTTCCAGGAGTGTACCTTGAAACCATGACGCCAAGGAACAAACGGCCCCACACTGCAGATGGAGATGCTCACTCGCCGTCCCGCCTTGTAGGTGTGATGTGGTCAAGATGTTCTCTCATCTGCATATGTTGCGATGTTTCTCACTGTGGGATGATGCAACACTTACTGCTAGACGTCGCGAACCTCTTTTCTCGATACGGAAGGCGGAAAGTGGGAAATATTATCTCATAGGCTAGTGATGTCACACTTATATGCCCAACAGTCAGCTGTTGATCTGCCGAAGCAGGCTCCCAGTGCATAAGAATGTGTGTATAAGATTTTGAATAGGAACCCATGTGCAGATAATTACCGTTTCCGTGCTACAGCCGTTTGAAAACATATTGGCTAGTAGGTATGCAACAATGTAATCAAAGTGGGAGGGGCGGAGGCCGCGGGGGGGGGGGGGGGGCGGTCGTGAATGATTACGTCGGATCGTCTGATGTCATTGGCGTCTACCATAATTCCATGATCCGATTTGAGCCTCATTCATTGATTTGGGGCTCATTCATGTGTCTCAGTATTAGATCAACATGGCTGAGTACACACTTGCAAAGTCACGGACATGATCCTTCCGAATGGCGAAGCTCACAGTAGCGGAAAAGCTGCTCGTCGCCTTCATCAAGATCGTTCTCCACAACATACGAATCCATCGCATACCCTTTCCACCACAATTACACGACAGCTTCGAGAAGGAGTAGCTTCACCGTGAGCATACGCGACACTGGTGCTCCTAGGAGACGCCGCGTACCCGACTTGGAAAAGGCCGTACTGTATTACGTTGAAGAGAACGTCAACGAGTACATGAGCGATTTCTGTGGCTGTTAGTGAGTGGTTTTGTAAAACAAGTGACGTATTGCGTCTCACCTAATCAATTACTTGTAAAAACATTCGCGTTACCATTATTTTTTCAAATGGTTGTAGCACGGGAACGATATGTTTCCGGACATGGCTTCCAGTTCAGAATATTATCTGCTCACTCCCCTCTACAAGCTCTAGAAGCTTGTAACGGGAACTTCCGAACACCCTGTATATTTTGGCTTGTGGTTATAGTATATAGTTCCACAAAATATTTGGTTGGTAAGTTCGAAGCGTTTTTGTTTTGCATGTTGGTGTTCCGGTTGCTATGGGTTTATTTGTCGAGTGTCATTTTTGATTTGTAGTTCACTGTTGCTTTCTGATCTCACATTTTGTCATTTGAACGAAGTGAATGGAGATGTGGATGCTAGAAAATCGAGTGCTAAATGGAGAAATCGGAACATTTCGGACATATTCTTCTGTTTGAGGCAACCAGAAACATCTCCGCCATGTATGGAGACAATGGCACTTGACAAAGCACGGTAGGAAAATAATTTTCTCGTTTTAAGGATGAAAGTTTTCACGTTAGCGTCCCTCCAAGCTCAGGAAGACTTTCGGGGTTTGGCGAAGATCGTTTAAAATCATTAATCCACAACGATCCACGTCAATGTACTCGAGAACTGGTAAATGTGATGAACTGTGATCATTTCACCACAATGCATTGGTGTGCAATGGGAAGGTTCAAAAATTGGGAGTATGTGTACCGCATGCTCTAAGCCAAAATCACAAAAATCAACGACTGGCCATATGAGCATTCTCCTAGCTCGTTATGAACTGGCTCGTGAACAACACCGACCATTCCTATCCTGTATCGTTACTGGTGGCGAGATATGGTGTCTTTATGCTAATGTAAGGAAAAGAAATGAATAGTTGCGCCGAACTGAAGCAGCAACTCTCCGTACAAAGACATGCGCGCATCCACAAAAGATAATGTAGTACACCACAGCAACGCTGTCATGTACTACCGCCTTCTTCAGACTTTTATCTTCCTGCTCTGTAACGAATGACCTTCAAGGAACCTTTCGGGATAAAAATGTGCCCCGAACATGGCTTGAAGAGTTTTTCGCCCCACAATCACGTGATTTCTGCAGTCACTGATACAGAAAGCTACCCCAGATTTGGCAGACGGTTGTAAATAGTGAGGGAGAATAAGTGTTACAGAGGAGTAGTCTCTGATATGAGTATCTGTTGTGTTTTTTTAAAACTTATGGAAAAATTCTGCCTCCTTATGCATCAACGTAATATATATCATATTATTGTATACTGTTTGTTTACAAAGATTTTCTTCCTTCTAATTTGTCTCATATATACTGTTAACATGTGCTTCATTGGAAACGTTTGAGTACTTCTTAAAATCTAATGTTCTGTGTTACTCATTTTTGATCCTGAATAATTAGCAAAATTTGGAAAAGAAACATAACTAGTCATTAACTGATGTTCATAGTGTATCCAATACCTTTCGTTTTTCTTAATAGTACTGTTGTTTTTTTGTGTTGTTATGTTGTTAACTTAAATGAATAGGTAATCTTTCAAATCTCGAATCTGCCACTTCTGTTAATACACTATTTACCGGTAGGGAGTCACTTTTGAAATTTTCCCGGCGTCTTTCTTCTTCCAGAAATTTTCGGGTTTGCAGCTTGATCCCATCAACATTCTGCCACGATATTTCGGCCCAGAGACGTCCGGCCATCCTCAGATGATTAGAAGAAGTACTGAAGAGCCGGCCGGAGTGGCCGTGCGGTTCTAGGCGCTACAGTCTGGAACCGAGCGACCGCTCCGGTCGCAGGTTCGAATCCTGCCTCGGGCATGGATGTGTGTGATGTCCTTCCTTAGGTTAGTTTGGTTTAATTTGTTCTAAGTTCTAGGCGACTGATGACCTCAGAAGTTAAGTCGCATAGTGCTCAGAGCCATTTGAACCATTTAGTACTGAAGAGACCTGAAGCTGTTATGTTGTTTATAGCGAATTCCGCACGTGCGAATCGTACTGGCTGTTTACGGCGCGTGCGTTAGGAGGTATGCTGCCCTCAGTGGCTGAGTATCGACTGTCGATTGCGTTGTGACCACATAATTTTAATAACTGTATTCCAATTTTTATCCAGCTGAAAGCCGTTATCACGATTCATTAAATTATCAGCAAGACGTATTTCCACGGATTTTTTAATTCTGGAAACCGGCACTAAAATTTTGGTATTATTGTATTCCATTGAATGTCCCATGGAAATGCAACGTTCTGCTACTGCTGATTTTAAAGGTTGCCGCAGACGGGTGTGTCTTTCGTGTTCTACACAGCGTTCCTGGACCGTTCGTGTCGTCTGACCTATATATGTAAAGCCACACTCACAGGGAATTTTATAAACACCCGCCTTCCTCAATTGTAAATCGTCTTTAACAAATCCGACTAAGGTCCTGCTCTTTGCTGGTGGGTGGACGGAAAATGACATTGATATTATTCTTCCTAAGCAACCTGCATATTTTAGAAGACACGTTCCCGGCATATGGAAGGAACGCAGTTGATCTATAGTCATCCTCAGTCTTCTCAGAGCGTTGCTTCTTGTTATTATAATTGTTAATGAGCTTGAGTATTTTAGGCGAAGTATAGCCATTCTATTTAAAAAACTTCCTCACATTCACTAATGCCGGCCGGCGTGGCCGAGCGGTTCTAGGCGCTTCAGTCCGGAACCGCGCGACCGCTACTGTCGCAGGCTCGAATCCTGCCTCGGGCATGGATGTGTGTGATGTCCTTACGTTAGTTAGGTTTAAGTAGTTCTAAGTTCTAGGGGACTGATGACCTCAGGTGTTAAGTCCCACAGTGGTCAGAGTCATTTGAACCATTTTGAACCACATTCACTAATTCTTCGTGAAGGCTATTTGTTGTGACTTGGCAAGACAGCCAAGCCACTATGAGGTGAAGCCGAAAGGCACGCGTTTAAGCTCACGCAGGCTGGCGTGAGGTCTGGAACAGTTAAAGGAGTTGAGACTAGTAAAATAAGTACGTAGCTTTTGGAATACTTAACTTTAATCCATAATTGGTGAACATCTGTCTGACGGTACATGCATCACAAGATAAATAGCAAATGATAATGGCGCCTTGCTAGATCGTAGCAAATGACGTAGCTGAAGGCTATGCTATCGTCTCGGCAAATGAGAGCGTAATTTGTCAGTGAACCATCGCTAGCAAAGTCGGCTGTACAACTGGGACGAGTGCTAGGAAATCTCTCTAGACCTGTCGTGTGGCGGCGCTCGGTCTGCAATCACTAACAGTGGCGACACGCGGGTCCGACGTATACTAGCGGACCGCGGCCGATTTAAAGGCTACCACCTAGCAAGTGTGGTGTCTGGCGGTGACACCACACTATTAGCATCCGATATCACACTGCTCCCGATGCATTAAAGTACTAAGAACACCGGTGGTTTGTGCGGGGTGATGGCAGCTGGACGCCTGAAGATATAGATCCGTATGTGTGGGTTTTCTGTACACAGAATTTCCCAAAGACCCGGCATTCTTACAGCGTACTAACACGTCTAGAAAGGGCAAAGTCCCATCTTTCTCAATCTCTATAATAACTTGAAGTTCTCATGTAAAGTGTCTAAACGAAAAAGGAATTTTTCTAGTTCTTGTCTACCATGAGGCCACACAACTAAAGGCTCCTCTCGCGCTTAAGGCTCGGGCAAATGGAGAAAGTAATTGTGCTAAAGAATAGTACTGTTAGAACTCATACACAAACCACGTAGAGTTAATCTCACGACATATATACATACACTAGTAACCAGTGGAATAGGATATGCAAATTCATGTAAGACAGGTTCAAAGTGTTTACCGAAGCCTCTCCTCTTCAAATAGGCAGGTAGAGGGACCACTTTTATTACCTAAGTCTTTCCTTCCTTCTATTATTTCTTCTTAAGAATATAGTAAAATTTTTTCGTTCCCTAAAATGTTCTTCATGTATCACACGCTTTTAATTAACAACGCAATTATGTGAAAGACAAGAAAAATAACTGTATGGATAGAATTTGTAGTGAAATACGAATGCACTGTCTCTGCAGCTTGTTACTAATTTTTTTTGTAGCAAACGACCCACCATAGTTACCAAGGCGCTGGGCCGCTCTGTAATGTTAATAAATAAATGAGACATTTTAGTGTAGTTTCCATGCAGCGCTTGGCGCAGCGGAAACAGTGCAGAACGGTAATCTGCTGGTCCTGGGGACGAGTACCTATGGTGAAGCTTAAAGTTTTACGTTACTTTGCTTCACATAAACATAAACGATGCTCAGTATATTGTATTCGTTAATATTCTCATAAATGCAAGAAAAAGAAAGGCAAAAGGAAACTTGTTGGACGTGTACGTAGCAGACTACATGAACGTCGTATTAACTGCATCAAAATCTTGGAAAGTTACAAGAAACTTATACAAAAATTTAATGATTGATGTGATGAAGTCATACGTGCAGGAGAACTAATTTGTTACGTTGGGTGACTAGTGAGAAGGACAAACAAACCCGAGTTTATATTATGAGATTAATCAAAATGAAGATGGAGTGCGAACATGCAGTATTATAGTGACTCCCACTCGCCCCCCCCCCCACCCCAAAATGTACTCGCTAGTGCAGCCCTACTATGTCCACTCTTGTCGTCAGGTAAAGAATTTGATCATAGAGCTTCAAAACTGTTCTTATCTCATCGAGAGAGCAAAAGAATTCACGTACCGAAAAGTTGCATCAAAATACATTCCATTGAAAATATTTGCTGAAATGTGTTAAGCGTGGTTTCCTACCACAGTGATCTATGAGAGAAAACCGTTTATGAATTTAAAACAAGTTTGTTTTTCTACAGACGTTTTGGAACCTCCATATAATTGAAAAATGCGGCGTTTATAACGTCTGCAAGATGCTAAAAAAATTACTGCTTCTACTGTTTTTGCGATGAATATAACCCCAGCACGTGTCAGTCATCAACTGCAAAATAATAAAAGTAACTCATCAGCAGCAAAATAATAAAAATAACTAGTTTTATACAAGAAGTACTAGTGTACGCCCTGCAATCTTTAATGAAATTATGAAATTATTTCATTAAAGAAGAATATATAATAATAATCAGTTACCTTTTTTAAATTTGCTTTTGAGTTAATTTTCTTTACCTTTCTTTCTTTGCGTACGAACTTTGTTGTAGAACGTCTTATTAATGTGTGGTAATAAAAAATGCATTTTCAAAAGAATTAAGTACATTTAAAATTACGTGAACTCATATTAACTGATTAAGAATATTTAGTTGAGAATTAAATCCTTTACATAATTCGGCCTTGGCACACATTTTCTAAATGCAGTGGGTTTTTTCTTTAAATATTTACTGAATTCTTTCCCGGCGTTAGCTATTGAACACATTCAACATTAACTATCCGCCTACGAATGCACAAATGTGAAAATAGTTTAAAATCCGTCAGTCTCAGGATCGCTGTAAAAGAAGAACATTTTCTTAATTCACTGCTAATTTTTTTTATCTGTTCCCGATTTACGGGTTTGGTTAATTTTTCTTAGCGGAACAATTTTTTTAAATGTGCCGCCGCTGCAAATCGATCGGTCGCGGCACAGCCCAGCAACACCGCTAAAAATGCTGAAAATTCTTTAAATAAATATTATAGATGACATGGACAAGCTAATTTACATTAATAATACACACTTTTGACAAATTATGATGTATTTATACCACAACAATAATTCAACTTACATTAGTTTGTAATTTCTGCTTTAATGGCGGCTAAATCTCGATACAGACAAATGAAGTCTACCCATTCATAAAATACTTCGTCACAGCTTCCTCTCGCTTTCAGCTCTACAGGGAGATGACCAAAGAATCCACAGTACGTGGTGCTTTTATAACACTGCTGACTATTAACATTTCTTTGCAATCCCACAACATTATTTTCCTCTGGCTGAATTTTACATTATTGTTATCGCAGATATTTACACATTTCACAATTATATTATGAATATAGAAATCTTACCATCCTAAATACATAGAGAATAATTACAATAATATTACAATAATAATGAATGTCCTTTACACAAAATTCAATAATATTTTTTGTTAAGTAATTACAGTATTTACAAATTGCTTTTTAGCGGCGTATATGGTACAAATAAATTTTAGTTTATAAATAGTGTGAGTTTGCCAGGGAACGTTACATTGCCCCCTGGCAGCATTTGGCAAAATGTTTCTATACTTTGACACAATGGTGCCAGTAACGTTCTTTACAATTCTGTATTTTTTTTTATGGAATGGCCTTTTTGATTAGTCCCAGGATTATATATGTTCATGGCTCCCCCATTTGGGCGAAGGCAGACAGGAAACCTGGGCAAAACTGTGCCGGAGCCCAGCCATCCCAGTTGGTTCATGATTAATCTTGTCTCTTTAACAGTCATTCTTTTGAATTGATTTAGCAGTTTGTCATCAACGGTTACATAATATCACAGTCACATACAGTTCAACGAAAGTTTTTTGTGTGTGATTAACAACTCGTTATTATTAATTTTGCGATATACCGCAAGGTCACTTGTCCTAGGATAAATCACTTAGTTTTTTTTTTTTTGAAATCATTTAGCACAACGTCACTTTTCATAATGTTTCCACTACCTACGTGTTACAAATCCATCTCCTACACTTGTTAGTGTTCATTTTCTCTTATCAGTTTACGGATATACATAATAAATGTTCAATGTTTATCAAAATGGAGTCATTGACATGTTATGCAGTTTGTGTAAATATTTTGGAAAATGTCAATAATGCTGTAGTTGGTGAGCGGTGCGGAGTGATTGTTGAGCGGCGCTCGGCGCGGCGCGTCGGCTCCGTGTAGGTCACCGCCCCCGGTGTTGACAGCTACGGCGCGGAGAGGCGTGTGGCTGTCTGGTCTGCTACGGGCTGCTGCGGCCGCTGCACGGCTGAGGTAGCCGGATGCGCGTTGTATATCAGCTCGCCCGCGTGACATCTTCTTGCAGTGCTCCAGCAAACATGCAACAAGTTCACAAACAGTGTACTATCCTTATGGGTATTTTTCCTGCTGTGGGAAAAAAACGCACACAGTTATTGGCAGTTATTATTCAGTAGGCCTTCACTAGTCTGGTTTGCACAATGTTTCGTTGTCACAGTAACACGTTTTATGGGCGCACAATATTTTTTCACCATGTCATGACTTGTCATTAGTCACACGCAAGTTTTCACCTTAGGACAAAATGTATCCCTGTAGTCAATGCGCTTTCCTAGCGTCCCTTGACACACAAAGAGTTATAGTTTGACACTAACTTGGTCCACCGTCCGTTATCGGCTCACTGTTCGTGTCGTGCTAGTTCCTTGTCCACTTGCACACACGGCGATGATACAGTTTCTTATTGCTTGTATAAAACAACTTCGTGAAGTATTGCTGCAGGTTTAACAGTCACTGTCTGTCTCTGCCACACAATACTGCACTTTTTTTAAATTTTTTCATTTACAATGTCCGTTGTGCAATTTTTGTAACAGCACATTCGTAACTTCTTTGTTCGCTCTTTACCAAGGTGTGTGATATTTGCGTACATGGTAACAAATATTAAAATTCGTATTAGTTTGCCCAAAAATCATCTATATTTATGTTCGATTAGATTTTATTTGTGCATTCCAGCCGGATTCAGGCATATTGTTCAATAACTCCTTTGAAATTATGTCTCACTTTACTTGCAAGGTCCTACGTAACTACAGTGTAGTCTCTGTAGGCTAAAATTGACTTGGACTGTATCAGGCTAGCTCCTTTTTACTGATTGGATCTGCACATGCTTCAATTGAAGCTTCTTTGTGCGTAACTTTGCGTTACTTAAATTTGCAATAAGTTTGCCTCCCATGGTGCCCTCGGGTCACTACTGGGTGCATTATTCTCTTTGATAACACTGGTTTGAAAATAAAGTTCTCAGGGCCTCATATTTCTGATATTATTCTGGGTTCGGATCTGTCAATCTGACAGCTACATATATTCACATATACATATAATAGAAAAGATTGTACAAAGAAATATTTCAAGTTTGACACACATATAGAATATTATGCAGTACACAAACTAATCACTACTAAAATGTTCCTCCTGACTGAACTCTGTCACAATTTAACACTATAAATAATTGCACTAATCAGGTTATCTGTGCAGACATTTAGAGCATGTTTTAGCTAACACTAATTAAAAAAAGACATAACACAAATATTCATAAACAAAACAGAAAGTCAATCATATTCTTATAACTAAATACTTCTACACTAGTACAGCACTAATCAGGTTATCTGTGCAGACATTTAGAGCATGTTTTAGCTAACACTAATTAAAAAAAGACATAACACAAATATTCATAAACAAAACAGAAAGTCAATCATATTCTTATAACTAAATACTTCTACACTAGTACATTATCTCTAAGATCACACATCATTAATGTTCATTCATTTTCAAAAGAAAGGTGTCCCTTTTTTACACATAATACATAGGACTATTAGTCATTTACTGTAGGAATATTTTCACATCCTTACGCGGATACAGTCCCCGTACTCTCCGTGATTGGGGATCTGCTAAGAGATAGCTACTATTTTCTTCTTCGACTAAGGAATGGAGTATGAGGCTCGACAGTAGGTTTCGTGAGGCTTCACCTCGATATTGTACAGATATCCCTTAACAATTCCTGGTCGTTCTAAAAATACATCTGCATAATTAGATAATAACTGTACCAAATCCTGCTGTTGCATTGAGTTCAAATTTTCGGACTGTGACACTTTGTTCACAAGTGCGTCCACATTTGCCTTTAATTGATCACTTTGTGCGTCTGGATAATAGAGATTTTGTCCTAGACAATGATTATCTAAATGTAGTATCCACTGATTCCTACATTTTATGTTAATAGCATTACAATTAGGCACAGGTACCTCTTCAGATCTGAGCATGGACAATTCTATCCTCCTACCCGCGTTCATCAAACTTAATTTTCCCCGAGAAAGGTCGATTACTGCGTCCCTTTCTCTCAAAAAATCTACCCCCAAAATGCAGGCTACCTTTAAACCCTTTACTACCAGGAATGAGCACGCTATGGCTTCTTCCCCTATATACATCTCTACCCGCACTTGGAGTTTAATTATTTGTCGCTGTGCACTGATGGCTCCAGTGACTTTGCAATTGTTCACAGGAAAAGTCAGCATACGCTTTTCTTTCCCCAGTACTCTGAATAAGTCCATACTCACGACACTGACAGTAGCACCTGTATCTACGATTGCTTGCACATCAATATTGTTAATTTTTATCTCTATTATCGCTTGTACTTTGTCTTTGTGCTCCTTTATGCACGTGGATGGTTCAGTTATTAATTCATGTCCCATCTGTACCCCGTCA
Source organism: Schistocerca nitens (assembly GCF_023898315.1). Classification (NCBI taxonomy): domain Eukaryota; kingdom Metazoa; phylum Arthropoda; class Insecta; order Orthoptera; family Acrididae; genus Schistocerca; species Schistocerca nitens. Next base: position 486,101,069 of record NC_064614.1, on the reverse strand, counting down.
TTATACCTGAGGATACAGATTCCCGATGTTTTGTTCTGTGTCGGGCTGCTCTCACTCCAAACCTCAGCCGACGATGGAGAGAGTATCTCGGCTGAATCTAGTTTGTTGGGTTATTACTGGTGGATGGGTGTGGCTGCTCTGTGTCGCTGACCTCCACTATGTGTAAGTTGTGTTGCGTCGGCCGCCACGGTTGCGCAATTGGCGCATTTTGTGGTGGCGGTCGGTTATTGTCATATCTTTCACTGTTTTGCCGGTCCGGACTGGGCCTCTGATTCTGTGGCCAAGTTCGGTTTGCATCGTTATAGGTATTAGTGTTCCACGGCCCCCTGGCATTTTTCCATCTACTATTGCTTGGTGGGCCTGTTTCATATCGGTCATCGAACCTCCTTTTCCGGTCATTATTCACCGGCGGACTATTGCCGTTCCGGTCTCTACCTCTGTTCCCGTTTTGTACATAATCTTGTCTCCTATTGTTACCTCCGCCGTTTCCATTATTTGGTGGAGGCGTGTTATTTCGACCATTTCTGTAACCGTTTCCGTTACTTCTAGCCTGTTGAAAGGCTGCCTTAACATCCTCCTGAATCAGGTCAATTGAGTCCAGAACAGACAAGAAATGTTCTATGTCGTTCTCCGGTACGTGTATAAGTTTTTCCTTTACGTGTATCGGCAAGTGTGATTTCAAAAGTCTGATCAAATCCCGGGATGAAATCTGCTCGTCCCAGTAACGGGTCTTATTAATGTACTTCTCAAAATATTTTCGCAAATTGCCTAATCTTGGAGAATACGGCTCTGGATTATATACCTCTTTCCGTAATCTCTCCTGAATACATGTTGACCAATATTTGGCCAAGAATGCCTTTTCAAATTGCTCATATGTGTCGCAACTGTCAGCTGCTTCGGTTGCCCATAATGCAGCATCTCCTTGTATGTAAGACATAACGAACTGTATTTTCTGTGTATGACTCCAAACGCTAGGCAAAATGTTTCTAAATCCCTTGATGAACACTACAGGGTGAACAGATTTCTTCTCCGTTGTAAAGATCTGAAACTGTCGGTTTCTAATCAGGCTTTCTTCAATCACTATTTTGGAGTGACAATTATTTGTTTCGCTAACATTAGTTGCCTGTTCTGTCTCGCAGTCGCAATTTTTTACTGCTGCATTTATATGCCTATCATTGTTGGACCTGGCTGGCGTGACACACGCCTGTGCGTCGCCGTGCAGCAAGCTGATTTCTAGCTCGGCAAGACGACGGTTGACATTCTGCTGCCACAGCGGAATGTCAGTGTGTACCGCCTGTTTTAGGTCCTGCATTTCCGCATTGGAGCCCACGTCTTTGGCTTCAATCGCGGCGTGCACCTTCTCATCTATTTTTTTATACATTCGTTTTGAATTTTGTGCACTTGTTCGGACATTTTCTGATCAATTACTTGACTTGTGTCAATTTCTAATTGTTCTATCCTGTTAGCCAGTACACTGATTTCACCCACGATACTGGCGTTAGCCACTTGGATACTATCTACTCTTTCGCTCAGTTCTTGCACCGCTTTGGGCATGGTTTCATAGTTTTGTCTCAAACTAACAATCTCACTTTGCATAGTTTCCAAAGATTGCATTAACTGCAAGTCTCTCTCATGCAGGCGTCGATCACGCTCTGCTTCTTTAGCATCACGTTCTCTATCGCGTTCTGCTTGCATACGTGCAAATTCAGCTTGGAAATTGAGCATGCGCTCGAACATAACTCTTAATGATTGCACTTCTGACACCTCACCACTCTCTGGTACGTGTCTAGTGCTTGTGGGTGGCACAGTATTTCTACTACCAACAGAATCACTGGCTGGCAGTGGCAACATTTCTTGCCCTTCTGCCCCCAGATTCTCACATTGTACTTCCTGAACTATGCCACCAACATTACTTTGTGCCCCACTTTGTAACTCGGTATCACTACTTGCTAACTGTATCCATGTTGATAACTTTCTGACTACGCAATCTAACCATAGTCAACAAAAGAAACAAAATCTGAACTAAATATCCTAACACTCAGGTTTCACTGACATAATCACACAAGAAATGGTCATTTGTTGAAACACACTTATTATATACTACAGTGACTAACTACTCAAATGTCCTGTTATTTTTTAAAAAAGCACTAACAACAAGCACACCACTAATGATCCGAGAACACTGCACTGAGGCTACTTTACTACCCACACGACAACTACACTGTAGCTTTACCTTTTGGTGATCTATCTTGGGTGCAGCTGGCCCCTGGTATTGTGGTAGGTAATTAATTTTTCGATATACTAAGCTCTCTTCTTCAGTTTGCCTCTGGGTGTATAGTGTTCTCATGCAAAAAATCATATACAGGTATTACCACACAATATTGGTTAGACAATACATACAATACATGAAAAAAATTATTAGTTGTTCTCCAACAAAGTTCGACTACAATAATTCCCTAGTTATCTCATGGGTATTTAGTGGCCACTGCATATTCGAGCCCCACGTTGGGCGCCAATTTAATGAAATTATGAAATTATTTCATTAAAGAAGAATATATAATAATAATCAGTTACCTTTTTTAAATTTGCTTTTGAGTTAATTTTCTTTACATTTCTTTCTTTGCGTACGAACTTTGTTGTAGAACGTCTTATTAATGTGTGGTAATAAAAAATGCATTTTCAAAAGAATTAAGTACATTTAAAATTACGTGAACTCATATTAACTGATTAAGAATATTTAGTTGAGAATTAAATCCTTTACATAATTCGGCCTTGGCACACATTTTCTAAATGCAGTGGGTTTTTTCTTTAAATATTTACTGAATTCTTTCCCGGCGTTAGCTATTGAACACAAAACTGTCTCTATTAGCAGAAAATGGTTAAATATTGCCAGGCCGACGTTTAATTATCACTGATATAACACACTTGCCTATACATTTAAGTTATTTGAAAGAACCAAAATTGTTAAATTTCAACATTAACTATCCGCCTACGAATGCACAAATGTGAAAATAGTTTAAAATCCGTCAGTCTCAGGATCGCTGTAAAAGAAGAACATTTTCTTAATTCACTGCTAATTTTTTTTATCTGTTCCCGATTTACGGGTTTGGTTAATTTTTCTTAGCGGAACAATTTTTTTAAATGTGCCGCCGCTGCAAATCGATCGGTCGCGGCACAGCCCAGCAACACTGCTAAAAATGCTGAAAATTCTTTAAATAAATATTATAGATGACATGGACAAGCTAATTTACATTAATAATACACACTTTTGACAAATTATGATGTATTTATACCACAACAATAATTCAACTTACATTAGTTTGTAATTTCTGCTCTAATGGCGGCTAAATCTCGATACAGACAAATGAAGTCTACCCATTCATAAAATACTTCGTCACAGCTTCCTCTCGCTTTCAGCTCTACAGGGAGATGACCAAAGAATCCACAGTACGTGGTGCTTTTATAACACTGCTGACTATTAACATTTCTTTGCAATCCCACAACATTATTTTCCTCTGGCTGAATTTTACATTATTGTTATCGCAGATATTTACACATTTCACAATTATATTATGAATATAGAAATCTTACCATCCTAAATACATAGAGAATATTACTACAAAAAATATTACAATAATAATGAATGTCCTTTACACAAAATTCAATAATATTTTTTGTTAAATAATTACAGTATTTACAAATTGCTTTTTAGCGGCGTATATGGTACAAATAAATTTTAGTTTATAAATAGTGTGAGTTTGCCAGGGAACGTTACAAATCCCTTTCTGGAAATTTATTTGCAATCTCAAATTTTCTTTGCCCATTCCTTTTCATACTTTTTACGAAAATACCAACAAGCACAATACATTCAGCATTATTTCGATTTACCTGAATTGCAAGCAATGTAAATACTGAAAACTTCGTAGAGATTTTCGTAGCATTAATTTGTACGTTCTATTCAAAAGTTGTATTACATATACGAATTTACGACTTACTGGATTTGAAACTACTGAACTGGCTTAAAATGAAGTACGACTAAATGAAGTTAGCCCTCAACAAACCCTTAAATTACATTAAATGGTATTTAACAACAATTAATATGTGTGAGAGTAAAAAATATAATCATAAATGTGGAACAACCAAATAAACATACCTTGTATCTAATATAGAAGTAAACACGGGTTTGGATACTTCACTTAAAAGTGTTTCATCTACTCTTACATGCACCCGCTATCGAATATTTTCTGGCCGGTAGAAGTGGCCGAGCGGTTCTAGGCGTCTCAGTCTGGAACTACGCGACCGCTACGGTCGCAGGTTCGAATCCTGCCTCGGGCATGGATGTGTGTGATGTCCTTAGGTTAGTTAGGTTTAAGTAGTTTCAAGTTCTAGGGGACTGATGACCTCAGATGTTAAGTCCCACAGTGCTCAGAACCATTTTGAATATTTTATGTCTTACTCTCCTAACATAAGAGTTACCACTCGTAAAAAGAACACGAGGAACGCTAGAAACCATCCCTACTTACGCTAGAATAAAAATCAACAGCTCTTCTAACACAGGTGATAAGAACACAGGTGTGAAGAACATCGGATTGAAGCAGAATTGCAAGGAAAAACCGAACTGTGTTATGATTTTGTGCCGTATCTTGAAAAAATAAAAGAACATTGTCAACGACTTAATCGCCATGTACAATGTCATTTTTCCACATTTGTGTAGCACTTTAGTTCTTCTTTTTTACGACAATTTTCATGTCATTTGATTTGTGTGCTCCGGAGTGAGGGTGATATGTGCCTTTCTCCCTAGTCAATGCAGACCAGCACGAACTGCATCTGGGATTGCGACAGAGGCGTGCACGGCCCGCGTACCAGTGACTTCACGCTGCTCCAGCCGCCACTTGTTGGCTGCAGCCCACGCCGCGCGGCGCCTGCCGGGTAATTGAGCTGCCGCGGTCTGGCCGCCGAGCCGTAAGCGCTTCTTGTGCCGCGCCGGCCTCGCTGGGGTCTACCGGCGCAAAAACCGACTGCCGAGCACAGGCCGGAGACTGTGTTTGCCGCACTGTGGCGGCGTTCTTGCTCTGCGCCAGCGAACTTACCGCACCCCAGGGGAGCCGCCACGGCAACTTGTGGCCTACAGTCTCGGCACTCCCCCGTACGCGCGCTGGATCTCTGACCTCTCATACAGCTTCTCCTTACATACACACAACCTGTTTACTGCCGAAATGGCTGTAACATCGCCTCGGTGGTGGATGAGTATGATATATGTGACCCACTGCAAGACGAACATATCATTGTGTCGTTCATTGTTGAACGGTGTACCGCCATATTACAAGAATTTCAAACGGAGTGTTAGTCAAGAATTAACTGTAACAAGAGAAAGAATACAACAGAAAACGAATGCACAGCTCTGAGACACGAAACAGTGAAGGAGGGCAGTAGAGGACAGAATAGGGGAAAAAAGAATCAGCAGAAGTCGTAAGATAGCACACAAGATACTGAATTTAATAGATTAACGGAGAAAATTTAAAAACGCAATACAGACGTCTAAACAATGAGACTATTAGAAAGTACTAAACGGCAAAAAGCAGAAATGATTGGAGAAGAAATGTAAGGCTGTAGAAGCACGTGTCACTATGACAGATACATTGGGTCAGGGTGGTCCATTGATCGTGACCGGGCCAATAAGCGTCAAACAAAAAAACTATAAAGGACGAAGCTTGTCTAGCTTGAAGGCGGAAACCAGATGGCACTATGGTTGGCCCGCTAGATGGCGCTGCCATAGGTCAAACGGATATTAACTGCGTTTTTTTTTTAAATAGGAACCCCCACTTCTTATTACATATTCGTGTAGTACGTAAAGAAATATAAATGTTTCAGTTGGAACGCTTTTTTCGCTTTGTGATAGATGACGCTGTAATAGTCATAAACATATGGCTCACAATTTTAGACAAACATTTGGTAACAGATAGGTTTTTTAAATTAAAATACAGAACGTAGGTACGTTTGAACATTTTATTTCGATTGATCCAATGTGATACACGTACCTTTGTGTACCTGTCATTTCTGAAAACGCATGCTGTTACAGCGTGATTACCTGTAAATACCACATTAATGCAATAAATGCTCAAAATGATGTCCGTCAACCTCAATGTATTTGGCAATACGTGTAACGACATTCCTCTCGACAGCGAGTAGTTCACCTTCCGTAATGTTCGCACAGGCATTCATGTTGTCACGCGTTGGCGGTGGATTACGATAGCAAATATCCTTCAACTTTCCCCACAGAAAGAAATCCGGGGACTTCAAATCCGGTGAACGTGCGGGCCATTCTACGGTGCTTCGACGACCAATCCACCTGTCATGAAATATGCTATTCAATACCGCTTCAACCGCACGCGAGCTATCTGCCGGACATCCATCATGTTGGAAGTACATCGCCATTCTGTCATGCAGGGAAACATTTTGTAGTAACTTCGGTATAACATTACGTAGGAAATCACCATACATTGCACCATTTAGATTGCCAATGATACAATGGGGGCTAATTATCCTTCCTCCCATAATGCGGCACCATACATTAACCCACCAAGATCGCTGATCTTCCACTTGTCGCAGCCATCGTGGATTTTCCGTTGCCCAATAGTGCATATTATGCCGGTTTACGTTACCGCTGTTGGTGAATGACGCTTCGTCGCTAAATACACTCCTGGAAATGGAAAAAAGAACACATTGACACCGGTGTGTCACACCCATCATACTTGCTCCGGACACTGCGAGAGGGCTGTACAAGCAATGATCACACGCACGGCACAGCGGACACACCAGGAACCGCGGTGTTGGCCGTCGAATGGCGCTAGCTGCGCAGCATTTGTGCACCGCCGCCGTCAGTGTCAGCCAGTTTGCCGTGGCATACGGAGCTCCATCGCAGTCTTTAACACTGGTAGCATGCCGCGACAGCGTGGACGTGAGCCGTATGTGCAGTTGACGGACTTTGAGCGAGGGCGTATAGTGGGCATGCGGGAGGCCGGGTGGACGTACCGCCGAATTGCTCAACACGTGGGGCGTGAGGTCTCCACAGTACATCGATGTTGTCGCCAGTGGTCGGCGGGAGGTGCACGTGCCCGTCGACCTGGGACCGGACCGCAGCGACGCACGGATGCACGCCCAGGCCGTAGGATCCTACGCAGTGCCGTAGGGGACCGCACCGCCACTTCCCAGCAAATTAGGGACACTGTTGCTCCTGGGGTATCGGCGAGGACCATTCGCAACCGTCTCCATGAAGCTGGGCTACGATCCCGCACACCGTTAGGCCGTCTTCCACTCACGCCCCAACATCGTGCAGCCCGCCTCCAGTGGTGTCGCGACAGGCGTGAATGGAGGGACGAATGGAGACGTGTCGTCTTCAGCGATGAGAGTCGCTTCTGCCTTGGTGCCAATGATGGTCGTATGCGTGTTTGGCGCCGTGCAGGTGAGCGCCACAATCAGGACTGCATACGACCGAGGCACACAGGGCCAACACCCGGCATCATGGTGTGGGGAGCGATCTCCTACACTGGCCGTACACCACTGGTCATCGTCGAGGGGACACTGAATAGTGCACGGTACATCCAAACCGTCATCGAACCCATCGTTCTACCATTCCTAGACCGGCAAGGGAACTTGCTGTTCCAACAGGACAATGCACGTCCGCATGTATCCCGTGCCACCCAACGTGCTCTAGAAGGTGTAAGTCAACTACCCTGGCCAGCAAGATCTCCGGATCTGTCCCCCATTGAGCATGTTTGGGACTGGATGAAGCGTCGTCTCACGCAGTCTGCACGTCCAGCACGAACGCTGGTCCAACTGAGGCGCCAGGTGGAAATGGCATGGCAAGCCGTTCCACAGGACTACATCCAGCATCTCTACGATCGTCTCCATGGGAGAATAGCAGCCTGCAGTGCTGCGAAAGGTGGATATACACTGTACTAGTGGCGACATTGTGCATGCTCTGTTGCCTGTGTCTATGTGCCTGTGGTTCTGTCAGTGTGATCATGTGATGTATCTGACCCCAGGAATGTGTCAATAAAGTTTCCCCTTCCTGGGACAATGAATTCATGGTGTTCTTATTTCAATTTCCAGGAGTGTAGAACGCTTGCAAAAAATCTGTCATCGTTCCGTAATTTCTCTTGTGTCCAGTGGCAGAACTGTACACGACGTTCAAAGTCATCGCCATGCAATTCCTGGTGCATAGAAATATGGTACGGGTGCAATCGATGTTGATGTAGCATTCTCAACACCGCCGTTTTTGAGATTCCCGATTCTCGCGCAGTTTGTCTGCTACTGATGTGCGGATTAGCAGCTAAAACACCTACTTGGGCATCATCATTTGTTGCAGGTCGTGGTTGACGTTTCACATGTGGCTGAACACTTCCTGTTTCTTTAAATAACATAACTAACCGGCGAACGGTCCGGGCACTTGGATGACATCGTCCAGGATACCGAGCAGCATACATAGCACACGCCTGTTGGGCATTTTAATCACAATAGCCATACATCAACACGATATCGACCTTTACCGCAATTGGTAAATGGTCCATTTCAACACTGGTAATGTATCACGAAGCAAATACCGTCCGCACTGGCGGAATGTTACGTGATACCACGTACTTATACGTTTGTGACTATTACAGCGCCATCTATCACAAAGCGAAAAGAGTGGTTCAACTAAAACATTCATATTTCTTTACGTACTACACGAATATGTAATATAAAATGGGGGTTCCTTTTTTAAAAAAACGCAGTTGATATCCGTTTGACTTATGGCAGCGTCATCTAGCTGACCAACCATAGCGCCATCTCGTTTCCCCCTTCAAGCTAGACGAGTTTCGTTCTTTGTAGTTTTTTTGTTTGAAGCTTATTTCGTGAGATATTTGACCTGGTCACTATCAAGGGACCACCCTGTATATTGTAGGACCTCCATTTGCTGGCATAGTGTATCAGCTCGACGTGCCGTGGACGTAACAAGTCTCTGGAAGTCCACTGCAGAAATACTGATCCGTGTTGTCTCGATAGCCTTCCATAACCGCAAAAGTGTTGCCAGTGCATGATTTTGCGGACGAATTATTGATATCTCGATTATTTCCCATGAATGTCCGAGTGGTTCCGTGTCGGGCGACCTGTGTGGCCAAATCATTCGCTCGAACTGTCCAGAACGTTCTTCAAACCAATCGCGAACAATTTTGGCTCAGTGGCATATCGCATTTTCACCCATAAAAATGTCATGGTTGCTTGGGGACTTGAAGTCCATGAATGGCTGCAATTGATCTCCAAGTGGCCATACATAGACATTTACAGCCAATGATCCATGTAAACACAGTCCACACTAGTATGGAGCCTCCACCAGCTTGCACAGGGCCTTCTTGACAACTTGGGTCCACAGCTTCGTGAGGTTTGCGTCACACTCGAACCCTACCATCAGCTCTTACCAACTGAAACTGGGAATCATCTGACCAGGGTATGGTTTTTCAGTCGTCTAGGCTCCAACCGATATGGTCACGAGCCCAGGAAAGGCGCTGCAGGCGATGTTGTGATGTTAGCAAAGGCTCTCGTATCGGTCGTCCGCTGCCACAGCTCATTAACACCAAATTTCGCAGCGCTGTCCAGACGGATAGATTTGTCGTTCTTCCCACATTGATTTCTACTATTATTGCATGCAGTGTTTCTTGTCTGTTAGCACTGACACTTCTACGCAAACGCTGCTGCTCTCGGTCGTTAAGTGAAGGCCGTCGGCTATTGCGTAGTCCGTGGTAATGCCTGTTATTTGGTTTTCTGAGCACAATCTTGACACAGTGGATCTCGGAATATTGAATTAGTTCAAATGGTTCAAATGGCTCTGAGCACTATGGGACTTAACATCTGAGGTCATCAGTCCCCTAGACCTTAGAACTACTTAAACCTAACTAACCTAAGGACATCACACACATCCATGCCCGAGGCAGGATTCGAACCTGCGACCGTAGCGGTCGCGCGGTTCCAGACTGAAGCGCCTAGAACCGCTCGGCCACCGCGGCCGGCTATTGAACTCCCTGACGATTTCCGAAAGGGAATGTACCAGGTGTCTAGCTTCAAGAACTATTCTCTGTGCGAAGCATTATTCCCGCCGTGTGACCATAAAAAATAACGTCTGAATCCCGTTCAAATCAATCACCTGAGTAAAAATTACAGCTCCGCCAATTAACTGCCCTTTTATACTTCGTGTACACTGTACTACCGCCGTCTATATGTGGATGTCACTATCCCATAACGTTTGTCACATAAGGGTTGATTGCGCATATAGGAAAATTAAACATAATCTTAGGAGTACAGAGAAGCAGTTAAATGGATATTACGAGCTCAGATGTAAAGCCAAGACTAAGCAAAGAAGGGAAGGCTGACAGCTGTAAGGAATATACAGGGTGTTCACCTGTCCCTACTGATGATTTATGCAAACCACAGTATTATATGTGGCCTTCCTGAAGAGGAGCAGCAGCCTTTTCAGTAGTTTCAGGGGCAACAGTCTGGATGATTGACTGATCTGGCCTTGTAACACTAACCAAAATAGCCTTGCTGTTCTGGTACTGCGAACGGCTGAAAGCAAGGGGAAACTACAGCCGTAATTTTTCCCGAGGGCATGTAGCTTTACTGTATCGTTAACTGATGATGGCGTCCTCTTGGGTAAAATATTCCGGAGGTGAAATAGTCCCCTATTCGGATCTCCGGGCAGGGACTACTCAGCAGGACGTCGTTATCAGGAGAAAGAAATCTGGCGTTCTACGGATCGGAGCGTGGGATGGCTGATCCCTTAATCGTACTGGTAGGTTAGAAAACTTAAAAAAGGAACTGGATATATTAAAGTTAGATGTATCGGGAATTAGTGAAGGTCAGTGGCAGGAGAAACAAGACTTCTGGTCAAGTGACTACAGGGTTATAAATAGCCAGCCTCTGTGACCGAGCGGTTCTAGGCGCTTCAGTCCGGAACCGCGCTGCTGCTACGGTCGTAGATTCGGATCCTGCCTCGAATCCTTTGAACCATATAAAAGTTGAATATACAACTTCTCCTCAATAGTGTACATGTCTGCGCGCAACAAACACTGAAGCAGGAGCGGCCTGCAGTGCAGACAAGTCAACAGCAAATGTGTTGACATTCTGACACAGCGTAGCACGAGCGTTCTGCTTGGCGGTGATCGCACCGCTAATGCCGATTCCGGCCACTGTGCTCCCAACTTGTAGGACATTTCTCGAACTTTTACAACAGCTTACAAGGTCAAAATTAACAAACGCTATCTCACTGTCATTGTCTGCTCAAGAGCTACAGAATGCAGTTATAAACGGTATAAGCTTCCATTAAAAACGCTCTTGCTTCAATATCTCCGTTGATACCAGCGCTAGGAATAGTAATCAAACAAAAAATACGTGCCCCTTGACGCTCAAATATTTTCTGATAACAGCATATCGATATGCGTAACCGTTCACGAAATAAAAGGTGTGTTACGTGTTATGTGTCTCGCCCTGTGGTGTCTGCATAGGGTTATGCTCAGTTTTGGGCTGGCGGCAGTGTGTCAGCTTCCATTTTAATTCCCTATTGGTAACAGATTAACCCCTTTTAAATATAAATACCGAAGTTGAAGACTACATGCCGGTGCCGGCCGCGGTGGTCTCGCGGTTCTAGGCGCGCAGTCCGGAACCGTGCGCCTGCTACGGTCGCAGGTTCGAATCCTGCCTCGGGCATGGATGTGTGTGCTGTCCTTACGTTAGTTAGGTTTAAGTAGTTCTAAATTCTAGGGGACTTATGACCACAGCAGTTGAGTCCCATAGTGCTCAGAGCCATTTGAACCATTTTTGAACTACATGCCGGATGCTGTCGGATTTATGGTGACGAATCAATATTTACACACAGTCCTCCAAAACGTTCGGACATTGATTTCGTGCCCGGCGTATAAGAGACGACAGCGCAGTAACTAGGTGGCAGCTACAACTAACAATTGCAAAGAAAAGATGTCCATTCTGTCGCTCAGTTGTGAGCAGGCAATGTTACGTCGTGAACGTAGGATGTCCACGTTGTTGCGTCATAAGCAGCAGGGGAGCCACGTATCTAAATCAAGTGTTCAAGACATTCCATATAATGTTTTGGAGAGGAGAAAAGTGTAGAAAGTTTTTCCCTCTTACCTTAACTCCTGAACAAAAACAGCGGTGTGTGGACGGCTATCGCGACTCTATTGAAGTGCATAACGAGGAAAAAAATCATCGCGTGTAACGAGACTTGGTTGTGTCAGTACGAACGTATGACGAAACGGTGAAGTTTGAAATTCACATGAAGTTTCAGCTCTTTGTCGACATGACCGACACTCAAGCCAATGCGACGCGCAAGATGAGCAACATCCCAAAGGAGGACTTCTCTGAAAGTTACACATGCTCATATTAACGTTCTAGTGAGGACATACTATGTAGAACACCTGAAGCATTAAAACCACCATCTTAACTTCCCTGTCTATTATTAATTCAGCTTCGAAACTTTTTTGAATCACAGGGTGTTTGTTTACGTGAGTCCACAGCTGCTCTGGCGGTCTCCCTGAGGCAGGTGAAGATTCTCACATGTTTCCTGCTATTGTAAATAATTCACCTTTACTGTGCTGGGACATAGATGAATGAGAGCACTCCATTAGCTGCGAACAAGATCCTTGACTCTGTTTTTAATTTTATTTGTTGTTGACTTGATAGTCAGTCAGTTGTGCAGCGTTGCGACGGTCTTATCTGAGACATAGCAGCGTGCAGTTGAGTTTTTCAGAGGATGACATCTGTTATTGTGAATCTGACAGAAGTTATTTGGAATATTTTATTTTGGAGGCGGAAATTCATTTAATACTTTCTTGTTATTTATGTTAATAGAGAAGATTTTGGACGAAATTTTAAGGTATGTTTGCAATTTTTCTAATGAGAGAATTTTGTAATCGTTAGGCGTCTAATGTTGTGTTGTCTTTTTCTCAATAATCAGAGTCTGATCTCTCAAAAACGATTTCCTTTGAATTTAAACCAACCGCCATGATTCATGGTAAAGTTCTGAATTTTTATAGTATGTGTACTGCATCTTGCGCCACACGAAGAAGCAGATTTTTTCTGACAAAAAGAATTTACAGCAGATTATTCATCGTTAGTTGCTGCATCTGCTGATTTGTATTTGCTTTGGAGAACGTCAGTACTCCAGACACTACAACGGCATGTTGAGCAAGAGGTAAGTCACTTCTGGTTCGGCACAGATCTTACCTTACATTCTCGTGCAATCAGTGTATAGCCAGGATAGTCACGTGTTGTGCTAGCAGATACATTAATTTTCAGTGAACGGTGTTGGTAAATTCAGAGAGTTCATTTCTTCCTACAAGAAAGGTAATTTATTTTTGTGGGCATTCTAACACTGCACTTCATATCACGTATCGTTCGTAACGTTCTTTGGTACTAGTTCTTACATAGTTTTCACTGCGCATACAACTAGTTTCCATTGCCATTTAATTGGATTCATTTTCACTATTTCAAATTTCGAACTTCGTAATTTAAAGTTTTATTTCAAGACACTGTTCACATGAGCAACACATGGTCAACCAACAGTCAGTTTTGCTCGGCAACTGAATACGGTACTAAAGTACACGTTACATGTGGAGAAAGTTTTCGAAATCAATGCCTTCAGTTTTCTTAGGTACAGACAATATGTTAAAGAAAGCTTACACAGTATGTAACGAGAAGGTACGGTCAGACTTTCGGGGAACATTCCCCACACGTAGAGGAAGAAAATATGTTATTAGGTGGTAATGGCCGTGGTGCTCAACGCTTATACCGGGACAGATATCCAGGACGATCGCGCCCCGATAGGAGGGCGTTTGCAGCAACCAGTAGCCGTCCTGCGGTGCATGGGTCGTTTGAGCGTACTACTCGCGACTCGGGGAGGCCTAGAAGGACGACGACACCTGAAATGTAGGACGAACTCCCTCATGCAGTTGACGACAACCACCGTGTCAGCGTAAGACTATTAATTGCAGCAAGTAATATTGCCCACCAGGACTGCGGAATGGTACATGAGAACCTGCTGTCTTCCGTGCCAAATGTAGAAACGGAGCCCTAACATGAAAATAAAGTATTTCCAGACCCATGTCCATATAACGTGTTTTATTCCTCCACATGAGAGGACTGTTACCTAAAAATTTGGGCGTACATTTTCGTTACACCCAGTATATACAGCAATTAACACTTACAGACTATTTCCCGTTGTCTCAGAACCTTGATTAAATCAGACGAATGCCAGGATGGTTCCATTGACAGTCACATACAATCTTGCCGGCCGCGGTGGTCTTGCGGTTCTAGGCGCTGCAGTCCGGAACCGTGGGACTGCTACGGTCGCAGGTTCGAATCCTGCCTCGGGCATGGATGTGTGTGTTGTCCTTAGGTTAGTTAGGTTTAAGTAGTTCTAAGTTCTAGGGGACTGATGACCTAAGATGTTAAGTGTGGTGTCACCGCCAGACACCACACTTGCTAGGTGGTAGCCTTTAAATCGGCCGCGGCCCATTAGTATACGTCGGACCCGCGTGTCGCCACTGTCAGTGATCGCAGACCGAGCGCCGCCACACGGCAGGTCTAGAGAGACGTCCTTGCACTCGCCCCAGTTGTACAGCCGACGTTCATAGGAATGGTTCACTGACAATCACGCTCTCATTTGCCGAGACGATAGTTAGCATAGCCTTCAGCTACGTCATTTACTACGACCTACCAAGGCGCCGTAGACAATAGATATTTATATTGTGAAGCATGTATCATCCAGAGCGATGTTCTACAATTATGGATTAAAGTTAAGTATTCTACCAGTTACCTCCTGTTTTGCTAGTCTTATTTCTCTGACCTTTTTCCAGACCTCACGCCAGTCTGCGTGTAATTAAAAGCGTGCATTTCGGCCTCCTCTAGCAACACGGTGTTGGCTCTTCTGCCAACACTTCATTAAGTCCCATAGTTCTCAGAGCCATTTGAGCCACATACAATCTTCTTGACTAGTCAACGAAAATAGTAATCCGTATTTTTCCATATTGCTCTTGAATCATCGCTAAAGAGGTTCTTGGTTCTGACGGTAAAACCCGTCGGTCCAATACCAGCAGTGTCGCAATTCATAATTTGCCAAATGTTATCCGTGGGCATGAGAAAAAGGTAGGCTTCACTACCGCAGTTATCATCATCCATTTGGACAAGTGCCAACCGCACAGACATCGACGGCTTGTACCCTACAGTCTACTACAGGATGAAATAACCAAATTAACTCTCGCGTGCATTGCTAATGCGAAGATAATGGACTTCGTGTCTGGAATGTGTCATGCTCATTGGATTCGTTCTCTGTTGCTTTAGTTGCTGAATTCAAAAATATATACACTCCTGGAAATGGAAAAAAGAACACATTGACACCGGTGTGTCAGACCCACCATACTTGCTCCGGACACTGCGAGAGGGCTGTACAAGCAATGATCACACGCACGGCACAGCGAACACACCAGGAACCGCGGTGTTGGCCGTCGAATGGCGCTAGCTGCGCAGCATTTGTGCACCGCCGCCGTGTGTCAGCCAGTTTGCCGTGGCATACGGAGCTCCATCGCAGTCTTTAACACTGGTAGCATGCCGCGACAGCGTGGACGTGAACCGTATGTGCAGTTGACGGACTTTGAGCGAGGGCGTATAGTGGGCATGCGGGAGGCCAGGTGGACGTACCGCCGAATTGCTCAACACGTGGGGCGTGAGGTCTCCACAGTACATCGATGTTGTCGCCAGTGGTCGGCGGAAGGTGCACGTGCCCGTCGACCTGGGACCGGACCGCAGCGACGCACGGATGCACGCCAAGACCGTAGGATCCTACGCAGTGCCGTAGGGGACCGCACCGCCACTTCCCAGCAAATTAGGGACACTGTTGCTCCTGGGGTATCGGCGAGGACCATTCGCAACCGTCTCCATGAAGCTGGGCTACGGTCCCGCACACCGTTAGGCCGTCTTCCACTCACGCCCCAACATCGTGCAGCCCGCCTCCAGTGGTGTCCGACAGGCGTGAATGGAGGGACGAATGGAGACGTGTCGTCTTCAGCGATGAGAGTCGCTTCTGCCTTGGTGCCAATGATGGTCGTATGCGTGTTTGGCGCCGTGCAGGTGAGCGCCACAATCAGGACTGCATACAGGGCCAACACCCGGCATCATGGTGTGGGGAGCGATCTCCTACACTGGCCGTACACCACTGGTGATCGTCGAGGGGACACTGAATAGTGCACGGCACATCCAAACCGTCATCGAACCCATCGTTCTACCATTCCTAGACCGGCAAGGGAACTTGCTGTTCCAACAGGACAATGCACGTCCGCATGTATCCCGTGCCACCCAACGTGCTCTAGAAGGTGTAAGTCAACTACCCTGGCCAGCAAGATCTCCGGATCTGTCCCCCATTGAGCATGTTTGGGACTGGATGAAGCGTCGTCTCACGCGGTCTGCACGTCCAGCACGAACGCTGGTCCAACTGAGGCGCCAGGTGGAAATGGCATGGCAAGCCGTTCCACAGGACTACATCCAGCATCTCTACGATCGTCTCCATGGGAGAATAGCAGCCTGCATTGCTGCGAAAGGTGGATATACACTGTACTAGTGCCGACATTGTGCATGCTCTGTTGCCTGTGTCTATGTGCCTTTGGTTCTGTCAGTGTGATCATGTGATGTATCTGACCCCAGGAATGTGTCAATAAAGTTTCCCCTTCCTGGGACAATGAATTCACGGTGTTCTTATTTCAATTTCCAGGAGTGTATATGGTGACATTTTCGCCTATCTCTTTTGTACGAGGAACACTGAACTCAGAACCAGTTTGTATTTAGCTACTGACAAATTTCTTGAGCAGCAGATCTCCCACGGTTAAAAAGTTATCATAAGTTTTTTCGATACGATGGTATGAAAACGGTGTCATATCGTATCCCTACCGACTCTGGTTCATTATCGATCTATTTTCCTATCGCAAAAAACAACACCACAGCTAATCACTCTCGCCATTTTTGTCGCATACAAAACTGGTTGTCTTTTGAAGAACAGATCCGGTCATCGTCCCATTACTGTATCTTAGAATCCTGAATCTTAGAATCCTGTATCTTAGAATCCTGTATCTTAGAATCCTGTATCTTAGAATCCTGTATCTTAGAATCCCATTACTGTATCTTAGAATCCTCATCTTAGAATCCTCGGTCGGCGTGATATTTTTATGTTGTACCGAATGCTAGTGAACATTCCTCGTTTGGCTTCAGCCAACATTTTTGCCTAATGCAAGTGTTGAGTCTTTTACAGTCATTTAACACCATGTTTTCTCTGTTATACGTCTCAGATTTCTTGGGCGACAGCTGTCTAAATGCTTTTCAAAAGCTTCACATGCGCCAGGTCACTGATATCAAAAATCCTGCCGGTACCGAAGGCTCGAAATGCGTGTTAAACACACTGCTCTGGCGACTCATGTGTCTCGTTTTAATGCGGGACACGTAGAAATTTATATTTGTATCACATTAAACGTTGCACTTGCTAATATAAAAAAAAAGGATTCATATGTCATAATCAGTTCTCTTACCTTTTCAGGGGAAGGCCAACAACAAGCAGTCGCCCTATCTGAAACTACTGCTTCAGCTCTTCTCACTTCCCGTTTCAGACTTATTTCTGACTTTTCTATCGGGCTACAGTAAGGAATAGACGGAAGGTTGCTGCAATCTAAGTGCTGTCTCATACTTTACCTCGCCAATGAAGACAAATGGTAATTGTAAGCTGCAAGCATTCTTTCAGTCAATTAACGGTCACTGAATAATGCAAGGCGGAGAAGCGTACTCTCTTGGTTTCCAGGGATCGCAAAGCAGAAATTTATTCCTGCTGAAGTAGCTACAGCCTCCAAAGTATTTCATCTGCTGCAGATTGCTTTAAATTTCCCGTCTGTTATTTCATATTAAAACCTATTTAGGTGACAGGGCTGTCATATAAAATTTTAATCAAACCACTTACTTTTTACAGCGTTTATAAAATGCTGTCATTGAGATAAAAAAGATCTCAAATGTTACACTGGGTGCTGTATCAGCCGCAACGAAGGAATGGACGAAATTTTATATGCCGTCATATTGTTAATGTAAGTAATCCACAACGACATAAGGAAGGTTTGTTTTGGCCCAGTAATGAATCGCACGCCGTGTAACAGCTGCGTCTAATAAGACAGAAAATGTAAACGAATAACTGCCAACATATTCGTCTTCAGATCGAAGCCATTCTTGTGTACATGTTTTCTGTCAAATACTCCTAAGTTTGTTTTTGGATAGGTTTCGCCTTGAGCAAACATAATTTTTATCTTTTTTTTACCCAGACTTCATAGAAACATGCCAGGGTAAAAAAAAAATGCAAAACCTAACCAAATACGAACTTAATCGCCAACGCAGTAACATAACAGGTTTAGCAGTACGAAAGCGAACAGATAGGTTGGCATGTTGAGGTGGCAATACCTGAACTTGAGAATAGTTTTTGGATTTTACTTTGCGACACAAAGTCGTGCGGGAGGCCAATGACTATTATTTGATTAACTGAGAAAACGTTTAATATTGCTTGTGGCTGAATGACAAGACTCCATTATTGTTATAAAACCTTTGTTAAAGAGTTTAGGGCATGGTCCATCATCAGTATACAAGTAACGAAATTGATACAAAGTATCATGTCACGTGGTAACCGCTATATAGCGCGTAAATACAGTTTTGTTGCGGATTCTTTTTATTTAGTGACCTGTTAAGGACACGCTCAGTTTTTGAGGCGGGGAAATATTGCACCAGTTGTACACAGCGCTTACATAGAAAAGTGCCTTTTGTACCGTCTAGTGAAGGTTGACACAAAATAATTCTAGCCCCTTCTGTGCACCTCGCCTTTTGGAATTATTAATTTCAACTAGAAGATAAGAGTCAATTTACGATCAAAGCTTAAACGATTTCTTGAATAAGGGCAGAAAACAAATGAACACGGCCATCGGTTGGAATCGTAGTAAGACTTCAGTATTATGTCATAGTAGGCCAGCATCTTACGTCCACTCTTATTTCACCATTAACCATAGATGGAAATAATTGAGTGTGTAAATCCTTGCTGACGTAAAGGTCGTTAGAGACAAAGTACTGTATTATCCACAAAGATTGAGGAAGAGACGATGGTCTCTTCAAGGGACCATTCAAAATGCTTACAGCAATTTGGGAAACCACAGAAAAGCTAACTGATGATTACCGGGCGGCGTGTGAGTTTATTTGATCGAACATGAGGTTCAGTGGCTTAACCGCCAAGCCCGTTTAGAATGATAAGGTAGATAACCTTACAGCACATAGTCTGGACAATTAGGGAGTAGTATACAATAGTGAAACTGGTTGTGGTGCAATAGTAGTAGTAATAGTAAATATTGTCTTAGACAGTAGAAATAGTACAGTGTAGTAGTAGATATCTCTTACGACGGCATGTTAACTGTAGTAATTGATGTAGTTAAAGTAGGTGTCAGCATCTGGAAGAGATATTTCAAAAGCAGTTACCAGTAGCTTAAATAAATGTGTTAAAACTAAACGTTGTAATTACATAAAGAATTGTGGATTATGTATCACGCACCAACTAAAATGATGGATTGCAGCTAACGTTATCACAGCCTCAACTGCGCGAGCATTATCGTGTCGCAGTAGCTACGGATACGGTTTTCTTGATTATTTTTCTTCGGTTTTGATCACAGGGAGTCTGTATTGTTGGCAGTAAATGTAATCAGTTAAGACTACGTTTGTGGAAAGCAATTCAGAACCCACGACATTCTTCATAACACCACACACAAAACATTTTCTGTCGTTTTCAGCTGTGCGACGTTCGAGGGCAGGAAATACGTTGTGATCTTCTCTAAAGCAGTTTCCAAAGACGTACTTTAATGTTTCAGCCTTCATTCATTGTGAATTTCTGTGTATTCATGATGAAAGAGTTCCCTGTGTCACTTTGAAACATTTTATGTGGAACGAAAGTTATTTCAGTTATTATAACAGCACTATAGAAAAGTTTTATTTTTATATTCATTGAACGCATATTTACATAATTGTCCGTACAGTTATTTTGACCTTTCAGCTTTTGTTTTCCAACAAGTAATAGATTTCGTTTGAGTATTTTACGCATCTATCCATGCTTGAGTACTAATTTTTTAATACTATTATTCAACTGTGACTGGTCCTCCACATTCGTCAGAAACGCATCTAGAGCGTGACCTACAAGGAATCCTAATTTATACCAGAGATCTATGACATTCTGCACACCAGAGCTGAATGTTTACTGCTGGCTATTCAGGTAGTTTCTGATTCTATGTCAGTTGTTACGCAAGAACATCTTTCTCTCTTACTTTGAACATCATTTCCTTGGACAGAAGCGACCAATGTTGCTATAATAAGCTTGTGGTCACAGATTCTAACATCAACGTTACCTTCTTGAAAATTTGGGGCTTTTTAGTTGCCATATTTTTACTTCGTGGGTAGTTTCACCATCTACTCAACATAGTTGTAGGCAGCCGCAAAACGCGAAGTGTATTCTGTGCTGCCTCGCTCCTTCCACAGTCCAAACGAATGCATACCACTCGTTGCAAAGGAAGGGCGGTTTAAATTAAAGTACATACATGATTGGTAAAAATGGACTGTATTTGTAGACTACATTGAGAAACACAGTTACAGAAGCGTGCTCGCTGCTTGGCGGTCACGGCCCGTCTCCGTTTGTCCCGGCCAGTTTGCCCGTGCATTGTGTGAACGGGCGGGCAGAAAAAATCCTTACCTGCAGCGAGCATCCGGTTGCTGCTGCACCCTTGTGGCACGTTGCACCAATACAGAACAATAGTTTTGGAAAATATTTTTCGTACAATGATGTAAGTGTTTTGTTTCAGCCTCCTGATGTTTTCACGTGTGTCTCCCAATTTACAAGCGTCAGATTGAAATAAGATCTATCTGTGTGACATGATGACAAAATTTACGCAAGATGTTTTCGAAAATCTTCATTTGTGTGGGTCACATTTTTGCAACTAGTAAAACACGTGTATGTATTTGAGCAAACAGGTTTCGTTTTATTCATTTAAAACGTCGTCAGTGGTCTGGAATGAAGCAAGTTTATAATTCTGGTTTGCTTTTAGATCTAAAAACAGCTCGGAAGTAAAAAGCACACTCCCATGTCCTTTCATTATTCAAAACGACAGATTTTAAATACCTTCAATAAGTATTTTCGAAGCTTTGTTTGAAGCGTTCCATCATTTCGATACTTATTTGGAACGGACGCCACAAGAATTTGTTTAGTATTTCATGTCCACATTTGTTGGCTATCTTCAGCAACATTATCTAGCATGGTGGATAAATACTCATCTCAGTATGAGCTACGGAAACGTTTGTATATGGTGTCAAATGAAGGAGTAAAGTGATTTAAAGTGCGAGTAATTCTGTTTGTGTGTGATTTGACATCGGTCATTTGTGTAGGTACTGTATACTATTCAGTTCCCCAAAGGCAATTCGTTAAAAACAGCGTACCGCTACGTCAAGAAAATGTTTGGCATACCTCCCTAAGTCCGTGAGTCCTACGCTATCCACTTGGGCGCAAGAAACGTCTCTCAGTGGATAACTGCGACAGACCAGAACAACCATTGTTTAAATATCCAGAAATTTGATTCGCAAATTACGAAACTAAATCGACTTCAGCTGTATTATTTATTAGACAAATATAAAAATTTATGTTGAACTGGGACTCTAACCGGAATTTCCCGCTTACCGCGAGCGGCCGCCTTAACCACTTTTTTCTTTAATCTCATTTTGTTCGTTGCATTTGTTCGGTGCTGACTTCCCATGACACCCGTTCAAGTTCACCGTTGATCCGTTCACTCAGTTTTTTTTTATTACAAAGGGCAACTAACCCTCTGACCGAATACGCTGATCTACCGTGCGGGCACCACTTAAACTATCCGAACCCGCCTCCAGATCCTACCGAACCTCCAGGCGTCACACTGGCCCATATTTCCTAAAGCTAGCTCTCTCTCTCTCTCTCTCTCTCTCTCTGTGATTTCCACAACAGGGACGTTTGCTGTGATCGACGCTTTAACCCGTCGAGGCATGTAATGTTTATTATTTTAATGTACAATGTCTGTAACGACAATTAACATTATGTAATGTACCTCCAGACACGCTTGCATGATATATGTCTAGTATTATTTACGTATTTTCTGAAAATATTTAAATGGATTAACTTTCTTAAAAACTCCCTTGCCCATGAAGTATTGATTCATTTGGCAATGACGCTTTTTGTCCACGGATTTAATAATGGTTTGTTATTTTGATGTTTTGTGAATGGGGCCTTAAAATTTTTTTACTACTTTAAAATTTTCTTGCAGGTGTATTTGTTTTAAAGGGTGTAAAAATTTTATTTGGGTTTTGAAATTTTCTTCAAATTGGTTTTTTAAAAAAGGGGTTCTGAATGAATTTTTTAAGACTTTTGAAATATCTGGAAATTGTACTTTATTTTAAAAGGGTTCTTGGAATTTTTTAAGGCTTTTGAAATTTTGAGATTGCATTGATTAAAATTTGATGTTAAAAATTTTCAAGGTATTGGATTTTTCCTAAAATTATACTTTTTTAAGAGAGGAAATTTTAAAGAAATTGATTCTTACTCACATATTTCATATCCTGAACGTTCAGAAATTCCCATTACAAACTTCTAGGACCTGTAGAGGGGAGTGAGTAGACAATATTTTGAATTTGAACCTATGTCCGGAAACGTACCGTTCCCTTGCTAAAACCATTTGAAAACACGTTGGTAACGCGCCTGTTTTTAAAAGTAACTGGTTAGGCGTGACCCAGCACATTACTTGTTTTTGTATTCCACTCATTAATAGCTAAAGAAATTTCGTTGACGTGTTCTCTACAACGTGATGCAGTAAGGCCTCTTCCAATTCGTGTGTGCGGCGTCTCCTTGGAGCACTACAGTCACGCCTGCTGACGATGAAGGTACCCTTCTCTTTGACGTTGGGTAGTTGTGGCGAAAAGGGTATGCGATGGAGTCGTATGTTGTCGAGAACGACAGTGGTAAAGGAGATGAACAGTTCTTTCATTACTGTGAGCTTCGCCATTCAGAAGGATCATGTCGGTGTATTCTACAAACGTGTAGTCAGCCATGTTATGCTAATCTCACAGACATGTGAATTAGTCTCGAACGAGGTCAGAGGGGAAGTATAAATGTTAAATGACATCAGCCGATACGACGTAATCATTCATTACTATGACTACGGCTTTAGCACGGAAACGGTACCCTTCCGGGCATGGGTTCCTATTCAAAATATTAGGTACTCACTCCCCTCCACAAGTCCTAGAAGTTTGTAGCGAGAATTTCCTGACGTGTTGTGTGTATATATTGTCTAACGTTATTGACAAGTGTCCTTATTACTGGCGTGAACAGGCTAGACGAATGTCCCACCCTGTTGCGGGCATCACATTGTGTGTGTGTGTGTGTATGTGTGTGTGTACGCGCGCTTTGGAAAATGTGGACAATTGTGACGCTTGGAGGTTTGTAATGATACGGAGGGCGTGCTCCGACGACCGAATTCGTTAAGGCGATCACTCACGGTAAGTGGGAAATCCTGGTCCGTCTACCGGTCTGGCACAAAGTTTCACATGTCAACAAGAGATAATAGAGCTGAAGTCAACTTAGGAGAGCAGCTGCGGATCGTCAAGCATCGTCTGTTCCTTCAGATACCCATGCGAGTCTGAAGGAACATTGCACAATGCGAACTGTCAACACAGACATTTTACAGTAAAATTATAAAACAACGATAGATGTGGCAGAGTTTTCAGGGAGCGTAGTTAAACAAATGGACAGGTGTGGCGAGAGTGGTGATGCGGCAAGCAGAACAACATGTGTTGTTCTCACACAGCTGTGGCACTACATGCGCTTACTCGTTTGGAACGGCACAAGTCACTTCGCAACGGCTATGGCAGACACTGGCACTGCAACACACAACACTGTAATCGGCCGACGTCTACCTGCTTCAGCCGATCCAACTAAGGAGTCTTCGTTCAGGACGTTGTGACTCAACTATAGATCAGAGAATCGAGTCGATCGGAAACTGGACGTAGTAGATGGAATGTTTGCTTGGCTCGAAGGATATGACATCCAAGAGTAAAAATTCCGATCGCATCGTGTTGATGGTAGAATTCGGAGACAGATGTATAAAGTGACACCAGCTGGAAACCGTACAACACACAAACCAATGAGGCTAACTTCTTTGTGTTATGGTCATGGGGGAAGCCTCGACAGAGAGGTCCACCGTATGAGCGTCTAGAGAAGTGATTCTAGTGGTGGTTTCTCGTTGCCTTCCACTGATGAGTAAGCATATTAAAAAAGAATGAGTGTTGGAAAGCACTTGCTGAGACAGTTTTGTCCGGTTGGAGCCTTCAAGAGGAACACCTGGAGGAGAACAGGTTCCTTAGCAGTCCCGGCTAAATCGAGGTAGTAGCTCTGCCAGTTTCTGCAGCGGCCGCCCGCCCACACTCCGGCGCTGACGATGTCGTCGTCATTCTTATGGCTGCACCTCGCCGTGGCCGAGAGGACCGAGATCTGCGCCAGCTGTCCAGAAGATCGCTCCTACCCATTCAGTTTGCCGGGCGATCATCCGGTTCGGCAAGCAGTTGTTGTCAGTTCGAAGATCTATCCTGCGCAGTCATCTTCATCGCTACATAAGTACCACAGCTCACATCCATTTGAACCCGATTCAAGTATTCAAAGGCCTTAGGTTCCTTCTGTAATTCTTACCACCCACACATCCTTTCATTATCAAACTGACGATTCCCTGATGTTTCAGCGTGTGCTCTGTCACTCAGTCCATTCCTTTTGTGAACATATGCCGTAAATTTCTTTTTTTCCCAATTCAATTCAATACCTTCTAATTGGTTATTCGATCTACGCATCTAATTTTCAACATTCTTCTGTAGCACTACATTTAAAGAGACTGTATTCTCTCCTTGTCCGAACTGTTTATCGTCCACGTTTCACTTTTATACAAGATTACTCTCCAGACAAATATTCTGAGAAACGACTTCCCAACTCTTAAATATTGATAATTGCAATCATTTCTGCTTCGGCAATTAGCAGCTATTTTTCTGCCCAAATAGCAAAACCCATCGAATGCATTTTTTTAAACTAATTTCCCCGGCATCACCTGATTTAATTCGGCTACATTCCACTGCCCTGTTTCCCATTTCTTGATGTTCATCTTATAACCTGTTTCCAAGACGCTATCCATTCCATTCAGTTGGGCTTCCCTGTCCTTTGCCGTCTCTGACAGAGAATGTCATCCGAAAACCGTAAAGGTTTTAATTCTTTTCTCTGAACTTAAGTTCCATTTCTAAATTTTTCCTTGTCATCCGAAAACCGTAAAGGTTTTTAATTCTTTTCTCTGAACTTAAGTTCCATTTCTAAATTTTTCCTCGGTTTCCTTTACTGCTTGGTCAAATTTCAGACTGAATAACTTCGAGGAGAGGTTACTACCATGTCTTACTCCTTTCTCAATTACTGCTTCCCTTTCACGCTCCTCGACTATTATAACCGCAGCCTGGCAGGTTGTAGATAACTTTCCGCTCCTTATATGTCATCTCTGCTACCTTCAGAATTTGAGTGTGTTCCAATAAACGTTGTCAGAAATTTACAAATGATGTAAACGTACTCAATCTTCTGAATTTCTCAAATCTCGTCTCCGTTTACACGGGAATGTATAATTCCGTGTAACATGTATCTCTAGAATCGCTCAATCAAAACGCCCTGGAGAAGCTGGTTCCAATAGCAGCCAGTGAATACTTGTTTCATCCACTCAGTGATGGGAATGTAAAGAATTTGTCACAATTTTTACTTGATTGCAATGTTTCAATAATATACTTACAACGTTAATGTTTCGTTGCCTGATACCCAACATTTCCGTGTCATAGTCCTGTTGTCTCTTTCACGACTGTATGAATATTGTAGCATGTGTTCATTGACTTGTAGTAACCAGTTCGGTGGACAGCTCAATGAATTAATTGAACCCTGTAAGCATAAATTAATCACATACAAGTCAGTTATTCTAAAGCTTCAAATACCGTTGTCCATCTCAAAGCAGATCAGAGTAGACATTTTCCATGTATGGGAGACATAGAATTTTGGCCCCTAACGTGCAGGTGAGAGATAACAAATACAAAATTGTTAAGGCTTTCGTGGCCACTTGTTGACAAACTGCCTATTGGCTTCTGTCTCGGGTTCTTCGGCCGATGTTCATCTAATGATTTTTCTGACGTTTCGCCAGCCACTCGTGCTGGCGAAACGTCAGAAAAATCATTAGATGAACGTCGGCCGAAGAACCCGAGACAGAAGCCAATAGGCAGTTTGTCAGATAACAAATAGTTACAGCGCTTTTACGGCAATAAATTTGTCGCCGTCGATAGTGCCCATCACATCCTTCTGGTAATATATACCACTGAGAACTTAGTATTTCACTGCTATTTATTTGTAGTCTCAACCAAATTCCTGTTCCAATTGTTACCATTACCGAAAGAGGGAGATTAATTATGGGGCCTTTTCGTCGCCTGAGGGTATACAGAATATCATCATCTTTTGATTTTGTAACATTCATCTCGAGAGCTATTAATAAGTCTAAACTGTAAGGTATCGTCCAGGGGTCGCGGTGCCACACCGAAGTTGGCAGTACCCGTCCATTCCAAAGATGTTAGCGAGGCCTCGCTGAAACCCGCAACGACGAATGGGAGGGGCTCCTGAAGATCACACCTCACTCTCAGCACGGCAGCGTCCTCGCACAGAGGTTATCGTAGAGCCGAGCATGGAAGCGCTCTGCCGCAGTACGATATCTCATCTGAAGTAGTCAACTTCATCAAGTAGGATTCAAGTCTCAGATGGAAATGTACTTTTATAAACGTTGCATATTGTACTTCAAGAGACGAATTTGTTAATTAGGACATAAAGTGATGCTGTAATAGGCAATGACAGTTGCAAATTATCAAGCACTCCTGTGGCTAAGAACTGTTTCAAGTTAAGAAAATTCGTGTAATTAAGTGAATATGTTGTAGTTCAATGACCCATCTGCCAGAGCAATCAAAGAACCCGCAGCTATGCCCGAACGGCTGCAGTTTCGTCTGTTCACAAAAAACTGTGTGTTAACTTCCATGTAATTTGCCGTTTCCTACAGCAAGTGTTTTTATTTGTCTGTGTTTATTTTTAGCAATTTACTTAGGTGGAACCTCATATTTAAAAATCTTGAGGCTATATGTACGTTTCTTTTTCGGACGAACTACGATTAACGTAAATCAAAGCCTCACGTTGGTATTTCGATCACAGCTTGTGATAGTTTAGTGCATGTGTCTTTGCAGTCCTATACCAGTTTTGTGCGTTTCTTGCGAAGCTCATATGGTCTTTTCATTCTGGTGAATTCAGTTTTTGACAGCTCTTATCGCTATGTTTATTTACGAGCTTTTTTGGTTCAAATGGCTCTGAGCACTACGCGACTCAACTGCTGTGGTCATAAGTCCCCTAGAACTTAGAACTACTTAAACCTAACTAACCTAAGGACAGCACACAACACCCAGCCATCACGAGGCAGAGAAAATCCCTGACCCCGCCGGGAATCGAACCCGGGAACCCGGGCGTGGGAAGCGAGAACGCTACCGCACGACCACGAGATGCGGGCTGACGAGCTTTTTTGTAGTTAATAAATTTGTTAATACTTTATGGTATTAACCAGAAAAGCATATCGAGCAATAAGATGATGAAATTTTATGAATACAGCTCTATCCTTATCTCATCGTGAAAAATGCGTTTCAAATTCACCGATTTTGTTAGATTGGTGCGTAAGTCCGTATCGTTTCCCCATAAATTTAATAAACACAACAGATACACATAACAGAGACTTTAGTCACCAACAATATATGCTCCTTCAATATTTACAACAGTTTGCCAACGGTGGCGTAACTTTTCAATTCTGTGACTGCAGGAATCACTTGGTTATGAGGCGAAGAACTCGTCGAGCCACGTTCGAAGCGCATTTTCATCCGGAAAGGAAGTTCCTTAAACGTTGTTTGATAGAGCGCGGAGAAGATGAAAATCTGAGGGCACAAGATCAGGTGAATAAGGCGGGTGCGGAATGACTTCCCAACCCGACTCCTGTATAGCGGATTTTGTCTGTCTAGCAGAATGCGGGCGGGCGTCATCGTACAGTAGCACCACTTCACGCTTCCTTCCTGGTCGTTGTTATTGGATTGCGTCTGCAAGACGTCTCAGTGATTGACAATAAATGTCAGCAGTGATGGCTGAACCTTGGGGAAGCAATTCGTAGTGCACCACACCGTCGCTGTTCCACCAGATTCATAACATTATCTTCTGCGGATACGCGCAGATATATGACTTCCCAACCAACTTCTGTATAGCGGATTTTGTCTGTCTAGCAGAATGCGGTCGGGCGTCATCGTACAGTAGCACCACTTCACGCTTCCTTCCTGGTCGTTGTTATTGGATTGCGTCTGCAAGACGTCTCAGTGATTGACAATAAATGTCAGCAGTGATGGCTGAACCTTGGGGAAGCAATTCGTAGTGCACCACACCGTCGCTGTTCCACCAGATTCATAACATTATCTTCTGCGGATACGCGCAGATATTTATACGGGGACTTGGTGCTTTATTTGGGCTCAGCCATTCGTTTCTTTTCCTCATGTTAGGACACCATTTCTTGTCACCACTAACGTCACAGGATAGGAATGGTCGGTGTTGTTCACGAGCCAATTGATGACGAGCAAGCAGGGATGCGCGTGTGGCCATTTGCAGGATTTTGTGATTTTGGCTTAGAGCATGCATAAAGCTCCGACATTTCATCCAAATGTCACACGATGGCAGAATGACCACAGTGCATCAGATTTGCCATATCTCGAGTACATTGATGTGGATCATTGTGGATTAATGCATTTAAACGATCTTCATCAAATCTCGAAGTTTTTTTTGGACGTGGAGTCACTAGTGTCAAAAAGATCCTCCTTAAAAACTAGAAAACGAATTTCTTGCCTTGCCAGTGGCATTATCCCATACACGGTGCAAATGTTTGTGGCTGGCACCGCTGCTGTCACCCCTCTACTGAACTCAAACAGAGGAATATGTAGGAAATGTTCCAATTTCTCCACTTGGCACTTCATTTTCTAGCGTCCATAGCTCCACTCAGTGTCTCCAAACGACGGAATGACAAAATGTAAACTCAGACAGTAATAGTGAACTATAAATAAAAAATGAGAATCTATAAATAAACCGACAGCAAGCGGAATACCAACAGGCAAAACAAAAACGCTACGAATTTATGCACCATACAACGCAAAAGAAACCGGTCTTCTTACGTATAGCAGTCACTTTTTTGTAACAGCAACAATACATGTGCAGACTTCTTTTGTATTTTCTATGGATATAAAAATATCTGCCGATGAATTTCATTTGTCCTGTACGTCCTGAGCAGATACCTCACAAAGACCAAATGAATTTTAAGTTTGTAAAACAAAGTTGAAGTATAGTTATAATATAATGTGTAATGATATAGCATTGTGTGATAACGTCTTCACGCACAATTTTGTCTTACTACAGTTGGAAGAAAGCAAATATAGTGTGTAACTTCCTGACAGATTAAAACTGTGTGTCGGACCGAGACTCGAATTCGGGACTTCTGCTTTCGCGGGCAAGTGCTCTACCAATTTTTTTTTTTTACCAGGAACAGGGAAAGTAACAAAAGATCTTTATTGGTACAAACTGAAATACAACAGAAATGCCATCCTTCCGGCGAAAATAACACAAGACATTATACTCGTACAAGGCGAGCCATTTTGTGTTTTGTTTTTATGAACAAGGTGTAGGAAAAAAAGAATAATAATACTGATGTAAGCTAAGAGGTGTGAAGCAATATACAGTGGAGTGAGGGAAAAACCAGTGTGTTCTGGTATATTGCATAAAAGAAAGGAGGCCCGTGTCCATGCGTCTACTCCACTGTGGGTTACAATATAGAAAGTAGCGCGGGGAGTCTCAGATGTCAGCAGGGGGGGCGGGAGTGTTGTCGGCGTGTGGCACCATCCAACTGAGCGGGGGTGACGTAAAGATCGCATGTAGGTAATTGGCGAAGAAGGCGCGGTAGCGCGGTCGGTGTTCGCCTTGACTGTGGGCGGTTTGTAAGTACTGCCAGAAATCAAGGCGTGATTTGTCGCCATCGTTATACATGTAGGTGATCGTCCATCCCTTGACCCATACAATCGCATGATTTTTGGCGGCGGGGAAATAAGTATTCTCAGGATGGATAAAAGTCCATAGGTCAATCGAGTCCGGCGGAACGCGGAGGTAACAGGCAACGAACTGTCGGGCTAGTTTCCAGACGTCACTAGTGGCAGCACAAGTCAGTTGATGGACATCGTCATCCACGAGGTGGCAAATGGAACAAAGTGGTGAGTCCATTAGTCCGATGGCGTGAAGGCGACGATTTGTGGCGAATTTTTCATTTGCGACTTGGTACCATGTTGCCCGGACGTTGGAGGGAAGAAAAGGCTGGTGGATATGACGCCAAACCGTGGGCCACCGCTTGGCCGGATGTCTGAGTTCGATATTGTTTCTGGATATGGATCGAAGCAGTGGGGTGTAAAAATCTTTAGGTCGAGGAGAACGCGTGGTCGGTAAGTGTGTGTGAGCATAACTGAAGTCGACCATGAAATCAGAAATGTGCGTCAGATGGTGCTTGATGTGTCCGACTGGTACTGGTGGTGTTATGGTCGCGGGCACAAGAATTTCCAGCAAACTGCGCGTAAGAGAGGTGCCCCCGTGCCACTGCTTGTGCATGGTGGACATGTACAAGGACGCCGCTCGGAGTCGCACATTGACAAGGCCGAGGCCTCCCGCTCGCATGGGAAGGGTGAGCGTGTCGTAGCGGACCTTAAAGAGCGTACCGGCCGTAACGAAGTATCCGAAGGCAGCCTGGAGGCTGCGTCCAATTGTTGATGGCAGCGGGAGGACCTGTGCGATGTGGACCATTCTGGACGCCACATGTTGATAGAGGTATTGGACACGTTGTAAAGAATAGAGTCGTCGGAGAAGATTTTGTCGCACCGTCGTGCGGATAGTTTGGAGTGCACGCCGAAAATTGATGGCAGCGGAGCGGCGCACGGTGGAGGTGAAAATGATACCAAGGTATCGTAGTTTCTGTACACACGGGAGAGGTGCTAAGTCGTCGTGTGAGAGGCCGCGTCCAATGGGCATCGCCGCGGATTTAGCCACATTCATGTTACTGCCCGCTGCAGCGCCGTACGTTGATATCAAATCAAGTACCGTGTGTGTTTCACTCCGTGAGCGGATCAAGAGGAGGAGGTCGTCCGCATACGCACGACATCGAAAACTGTGCTGTCGCAAAGTGAGACCAGAAAGGTGGCTCGTCAGACTCCCGATGAGTGGCTCCAGGCTTATGGCATAGAGTAGGGTCGAAAGTGGGCAGCCTTGCCGTACGGAACGCTGGATTGCCACTGGTCCCACCACACAGCCATTAACCTGAATCAGCGATTCGGCGGTGCCGTACAGGCGCCGGATAACGTCGATAAAGGCTGGTGGAAAACCCATGCGGTTCATCACCGAGAACAGAAAAGGATGCCGCACTTTGTCGAATGCGCTGTCAAAATCAATGGCAACCACTGCGGCGCGGAGTCTGCACGCCGCTGGCAGTGCAATTAAATCGCGACATTCTCCTGTGGTCGTTTGTATATTAACTGAGGCGCCCGGAGTTGTCTGTTCCGGGGATAGAATGCTAGGCAGGACCTTGCGGCATCGCGTTGCCAATAGACGTGTAAAAATTTTATAATCTGCGTTAAGCAGAGTCAGGGGACGGTAATGTGCTGTCGTCACACCTGGTGTCGGTTTGTGGATGATTATAATAATTCCCGTGACGAAAGACGGCGGTACGGCGTTCCCCATCGTCATCAGTTCATGAAACATCGTTCTCCACCTAGACGCCATTAGTGCGATGAAAGCGCGATAAAATTCTATCGGCAATCCGTCGACACCAGGTGACTTATTCAGAGCGCCTTTTTTGATTGCATCATGGACTTCGTCACGCGTAATTGGCTCCATCATTTCGTCCGCTTCGTCGTTGGTGAGGATGCGAGTTACGTGTGGTACCACAGACTCCTCAGCGTGGTTGTCGGTAGTCTCCTCTTGGTACATTGTGCGGTAGTGGTCGACAAAGGCACTGACGATTTCAGCTTGGCAAGTGGCGTGCTGGCCGTGACAGGTGTTGATCTCGGTGATGAGTTGTTGTCGTCGATGTTTCCTATCGGAGGCGATGTGATGCATGGTGGGATGTTCTTGTTCCACCGAATCTTGACATCGGGTTCGCACTATAGCCCCCTGCAGTCTACGGCGTGTCAACGTTATAATTTGCGCCTTAATCCTGCTGCGTTCCCTCTCGGTGTCGGGGGTGGGCGGTTGGGCGTCCAGGTCGCGGAGAACGGCGTAGAGATAGTCGGTAGTGTGCCGGCTCCACGCAGCTACTTCCTTTCCATACTGAATCAAAGTACGTCGAATGGCAGGTTTGGCACATTCCAGCCATCAGGTCAAGGTCGTGCAGTATGTAGGTAAGCGACGTTCACAGGTGGCCCATGTCTCGGTAACACGTTGAAGACATTCGGGATCATGAAGGTGGGTGGTGTTTAGCTTCCACGGTGCATGACTACGCCAGACCACTTGCTTGGGGAAGAGAATGTTGCAGATGTAGGCACAGTGGTCCGAAAAGGCCAGGGGCCAAAGTTCTGCACCTTGGACTGCAGGTGTGAGTTCCCGAGAGACGTAAATCCTATCAAGGCGGCTCGCGGAGTGACTCATCTGGTAAGTATATCCAGGCGCGTCGCCGTGCCGAACTTCCCAAGTGTCGCGGAGCAACAGATCGCGGACAACAAGACGCAGTTCTTGACAGGTGTTGTAGTGGGGCACTTGAACTTTGGGGTGCAAGACACAATTAAAATCACCCCCAAGCAAGTAATGGTCGCAGCGTCCAAGAAACAAAGGAGCGATTTCTTCTGAATAGAAGAGTGCCCTGTCGCGTCTGCGGGTGGAGCCTGACGGAGCGTAAATGTTGACGATACGCGTCCCCATGACGGTGACGGCCATGCCTCTGGCAGATGGAAGGTATGTGATATCGGCCACTGGAATGCCTTCTCAGGCGTAGATGGCTACGCCGCGTCCCAGGTGGTCACCAGGAGAAGGATAAGTGTTATATCCCGCGACGTCTGGAAGTGTGGCCAAGTGTACTTCCTGTAGTAGTGCGATATCGACGTCCGACGCCCATATCATCTCTCGCAGCAGTTGAAGTTTCACGGGTGAGCTAATGGTGTTAGTGTTGATCGTCGCTATTCGGTAGGTTTGGAGCCGTACCCCGCCGTGGAGGGGAACTCCACCGGCGGAGGATGAAGAGGTGCGAGGCAACGGTGAGTCGTGCCGTACGCCACCTGACGGCGTTATCAGCGGCGTAACGATGCTTCCGTCTGGGGTAACTCTGTCCCCAGCGTGTGGTCCGGGTCCTCATCGACGTCCTCTCTCCACACCATTGAAGGCGCAGTCGTTGTGATGGACGTACGTTCCACGTCGGTCGTAAGGGCGGAGGACGTCTCGGCGGCAGTCGCAGCGGTGGAGTCCATTGGTTCAGGAGCACCTGGGCGAGCCAGTAGAGTAGGCATCGACACAGCCACAGTCGGCGTCATGTTGTCCTCATTCGTATCGTCGTGTAGGTTCTCCGAGGCCTCGTCGGGTCGGACGGCCTCTGGAGCATCAGGGGGAGGTGATCCGTCTCGTTCCGAGACCGTATGGCGCCTCCTCTTGCGCCTCTTAGGTGAACGTTATTTGCGGGTTCGTCCCTCCGTGTCGGAAGACGGAAGGGAGTCGCGTCGCTCTGAGAGGAAGGTCGTCGCGGGAACGTCAAATGAAGGGGCGTCCATATGGTCGGGCGGGTGGGGGTCGGAAGTCGTCGCTGTTGGTAGTGGCGCCGGAGTAGCAGCAGGCTGTGAGCGCGACGTGTCGGCCCCGGCGGTATCCGTAGCAGCTGGAAGAGTCACCGGTACATGGTCCGACATGCGGCGGCCGGTGGGAGGAGAAGAGAGCGCCGATGCGTAGGTGATCGGTAAAACCGTCGTCGGAGCCGCAGGTGCCCCGGTAGCGGCTGGCAATTGGGTGATTCGTCGCTGAAGACACTCAGATCTGAGGTGGCCTTCTTTGCCGCACCCGGAACAGGTCTTGGGTTGGCCGTCGTATATGACAACCGCGCGGCACCCGCTAATTTGCAGGTAAGATGGCACGTGGCGATGGAGATCGATGGTGATCTGCCGTACACCGTTAAGAACGGGGTACGTTTGGAATTGCGCCCAGCGTTCGGCAGTGTGGCCATGTACAGTGCCATAGGGGCGGAAAGCCGCGATAACGTCTTCCGACGGGAGCTCGAACGGGAGTTCGAAAACTCGTATGGTGCGCATTCCTAAGCCGGCGTGGTCGACAGTGACCGCTCCGACATTGCCGTCGGCGTGGCAAAAGCGTAATCCATGGTTGGTGTCACGAAGTATTCTTTCACATACCGCGTCACTGACGACTTTGACGTACACCGTACTGCTTAATGTTGACAAATGGATGCCCAAGATGTCGGAAGCTGGGATCTTAGCAACGTCGCGTAGGAAGCGTTCCACTTCCAAGGACCTTGGTCGTGCGTAGTCGTTGCAGAAGGTGAATCGTAATGTTGATTTTCTAAAACGGTTGGCCATGGTTCTAATGCACGTAAGTGACGGCCTCGGAAATGTAAACAACAGCGAGCGCGCGCGTTCCGGAGGCGGAAACAACAACACGTCCGCACTGCACGGCGGCGAAAGCCGGACTTACCAACTGAGCTACTCAAACTCCATACGCTCGAGTGTGTATTTGCGAAATTAATTATGGCATATAGTGATACCTAATTTCATTCGAATAGTTTGTTTATACCTCTTTTGCCTCTCTTTCTCCAATCCGTTTCCGCAGCCTTTAGGAGCGATAAACTGTTTCTTCTCCCACGAGTTGTGTTATTCATCTTATGGTAGTTGACGACAAGATAGGACAGTGAATTAGCATCGTTGTACAGCATGTTAATGATGTGGTGGTCAGTGGCAAATACTGTCACATGAAGTACGCAAGGCCGGAGAAAATCGTCTTACAAAAGTAACATTCACGTATACAGTTCCATAAAACTGGAAAGTAGCCATGTCGGATACACCATTTCACTACACCGACTGAGCTACAGTGATACCTTCATAGTTTCTGTGGTGACAAGTGACTTCTTTTAATACTGCCTCACCATGGGAAACGACCGGCAATTTTCAACTGTCTCTTGTGTTGCTCTCAGACGTAATGCCGCACCAACAGGGGAAACAGTTGCGGGCTGGACATGCGCTATGCATGCTATCATTTTCAACTGAAGCCTTTTTTTTTCATCATAGGTACTAAACAGAATAGCAGACTGTGGCTCGTTAACAGACAGAACTGAGGATGCCTTGGGATGTCTGCACCAAACTTATCCAATGTTCACAGAAATTTATGAACTTTTTTTCTTATAGATGATTAGTCAAAGATCAAAGATCTGTCTTCTATATGAGTATGAAATTTTTTAAAGTTGGCGTCAGGAGAAATTTTTCCAACAGAATATAAAGTTTACATTTTGCCATTTTATGTAACTGATCGGAGTGTTTCAAAACGTGCGTGCCCCGGAAACTAAACTTGACAAGAATTAGACGAAACTTATTCTACCTCAAGTGAAATAGTTATCCAGTTAGTATTTTAGGCAGATTGTTTTAAATCCAAACACGAACCATTTTCAATTGTATAAACAAGGTACATATTTTTGTCATTTATACGAATAATATTAAAATTTTGAATAGAAAAGAGTCAGAACGTCTGAGAAAATCAAGTTGGTTATGAAAAAAAATAACCACCATTAATACTCCTCGAAGTGAAGGAACAGGCAGTAAACATTCTTAAAAGTCTTATCAGACTTGATATCATGCACAACACTTTCTTTGTTTACAAAACACACACGATCACGTTAACAGATTTACCTCATGACTTCATGATTTCTATTTTTTGGTGCTGAGTGGCATAACTAAAATTAAAAAGTGTTTTGAAAGTTACATATTTTTGGCATGTGCACATAAAGATTGACCTAGGGTCTGTAACCGACAAGATGATTGTGAGAAATCTTCCAAAACAAACAAACGGGCCGGTAAAAACGACTTTTAACAGCCTGTGACTGAACCAGGCGAGTCCTCGTCTCTCCAGTTAGTCACACTATTGTGCAGTCATATCAAGTCGACTGCAGAATTCCTAGCTCTGTCGCTTCATGGCCGGCCGGAGTGGCCGAACAGTTAAAGGCGCTTCAGTCAGGAACCGCGCGACCGCTACGGTCGCAGGTTCGAATCATGCCTCGGGTATGGATGTGTGTGATGTCCTTAGGTTAATTAGGTTTAAGTAGTTCTAAGTTATAGGGGACTGATGGCCTCAGACGTTAAGTCCCATAGTGCTCAGAGCCATTTGAACCATTTTTTTGTCACTGCATGTGCCGCCGTATTGCACCGCACTGAGTTGAGAAAGTTCCGTTTCCTGAAGAGGACATCTTTTCGACCTTGAAGTTTCATACACTATTTTCTCTCATCTAGTGCATAAATTGGAGTATTGTGTGTCGTCTGAAGCATTGGACTCACAGACTAAGTACAGACGGCTGTGTTCTTCAGCTTCTACTGGAATACCTCCACTTCGTAAAACTGTATGTAGAATATGCTAGCCATCGAGGGTCTTTTTTGTCCACAGACAAACAAACGACAACGTACTATTGAGATACCTTGGTGCAGCAAATGAAGGGGACGTTCTCGAGGACGTTGTGGACGGTTGATGGGCAAGTGTATGCTGCTGCCATGTCAGTGTGCTGGACTGGTCCTTCCTGCAGCTCGGAATGGCTGTACGAGGAAGTGACAGAGAAAACGATTGATGACAGTATTTCAGGAATGTTCTGTAAAGATTAGCACTCATCTTCACTGGAAATTAGATCGAAGCTGCCATCGCGCCAAGGAATCACCATAATTTCTCGTGAACGGCGTGAACAATATTTCCTGTCGCGCAGGACAACGTTAATCTTCAATTCAGTACCGTCAGAGACAATCATCGCTAGAAATTCGAGAGAATTCTGTAATGAACAAAAAGCCTATACCAAGATTCCAGGAGGGGCCAAGTACCCTCTCTTGCCTACCTTGCCTGCCTCGGGCATGGGTGTGTGTGATGTCCTTAGTTTAGTTAGGTTTAAGTAGTTCTAAGTTATAGGGGACTGATGACCTCAGAAGTCAAGTCCCATAGTGCTCAGAGCCATTTGAACAATTTTTTTGTAATTCGACATAGATTTTCAGTTACAGTAATGCACTTTAGGTCGTAGTAGCAATAGGTAAATTACAATTCAAGGCGACAATGACAAATATGTTTGTCGTTTTGGAAAGTGTATTCATTTACAAAAGAGAACTTGTACGACGGGCAGAGATAATAGACTACTGTAGTGAAAACGGCTGTTATCATGACTATGCTATATACAAATTATCCATTTAATAAGTAGTTTAAAACAGATACAATGGTATTTGTAATATTGTAATATGAAAAATGAGTCTCTTATTTGTAATTAATACATTAGCTTTGTGAAACATACGTGTGAAGGTGGGCATCCATGATGCTTTTTTGCCTATGATATTTAAAGCTCTCTTTATATTTTCTACAAATAGTAAGTTTTAGCGCGAAATCGTTGTGCGATGTCAGAAACTGGTTAAAAAACCTTTCTAACTCATTCATCCTTGTACGATTAGTATGTTTTGAGAAAAACGAATGTTGATTGGCAAATAATATATATGATCGCCACAAACGCAGGCAAATGACAAGATCGAGCACAAAGATTTCGTCAGAGTTACTTGCAGCAATATTTCTGTGGTAATCTGAACGCCATTCAAATGTATTGGTCCATGCACAACAGTGTACGGTACCAATATGTTCCACAAAGCCGCGCGCAAAAGTGTGATTCTTTTTCAGGGGGTCATATCTCGGGTTCTACTGATCGCATAAATAAGGGTTCAAGTGTTTTGGATAGCCGTTAGCCTAGCAATAATTTTTGTTGCTATCGGAAAAACGAGAATACTATAGCTGTACTACAGTGTAGGGTCAAAATTACACTTCCTCTAGCCTAGCCAAATTGAAGAAATGGGTTGGTCCTTTGCATTAGGTGTGGTCTAGAGTGTTAGACGGCTTACAAAATCACCATTTCTTCATCTGCGGTTCCTGGTAAAACCCCGAAAAACCATGATTTTTGGGTACCAGAAGTACCAATTGTGAGGATGACCACTTTATAATTTCTATTCACGCCAGGTCGTCGAAATTTTTACATGTTATTAAGATAATGTTCTCGGGGAACTTCGAAACTTTTTCGATAGCATGATCCGTTACCGAGATACAGAGGTTCAGAGGTACCGCACTTAAGCTGAAAACCGCAAAAACAGGTTTTTACCGTTTTCCATTGTGGGCCGTAATTATCTAAATAGCTAACGACAGATAACACCTCAAATTTTAACTGTACATTCTTTAGACATTCATCGAGAAACACAATTTTTCCGTTTTTGAAAATCAAGATACACCAGAAAAACCATGATTTTTGCGTATTAAAATACCAGTTGAGGGGATGGCCACTTTTATCATTTCTATTCATAGCATATCGTCGAAATTCTTAACGTATTTTCTGGAAATTATGTTCTCGGGGAACCTTCAAACTTTTTTCCATTACCGAGATCCAGAGTATCAAAGTTACCGTAGTTATGCACGTAAAAATGCGCATAATATCAGGTCTGTGGCTTAAATGTAGTTTCAGTTGACTTAGTAAACACATGGCAATGATTTTGGGGTCGCTGGAAAGGTTCAGAGATCACCAAACTATGTGTTAGTCATCATTTTTTCATCAATCAAACTTTAAGACGCGCTGTCTCTGTATAATGGCCACTTCGCGCCCATACGGGCTGTCTTGACCTGGGAATTCGACGACGCCACATGGCGATGTAAGAAGCTTAAAAAATTATTTTATCATACGAAAGTCTTTGTACTTGCGAATCAAAAGCCGTGTGTTTTGGTATAGTGCATGTGTAGCCTAATAATGTTGCGCATTTTTTTTAGTAACGAGGTGTAAAGTGAACTTGCACTGGATTGTAGACGATTTTCTTTTAACCTAGTATTATGCGTGCTTATTTGATGTTTATAGGTGTCAAAGTATGTAAATGTGTCGAAGTATACAAAGAAACTCAAACTTCTACTCACCTACGGAATTTATTTTACTTATGCAGCACACCCTGCTGCAACAAGGAAAGGAAAGTGACCAGCTGAAAAATGCTCTAGTTACATCACAAAAAAGGCGAATATTCTCCTCTTTAAAGGACTCTTAGAGAAAAGTAGGGAATCAACAGCCACGGTCCTCCTCCCGCCTTTCTTACAAAAAATTTTGACATGTGAACATAATCGCGCTTTTTGTGTTGAAAGAGAAGATCATAGAGACAGTGCCACTGGGAGAAAAAGGAGACAGTGAGAGACACACATATACAGGCAGTGACAGTGAGAGGTAGATGCTGGGTATGACACCTTCACTACAGAGAGAGACTGGTTAAAAGGGTTTAGCGTGTTCTGTATTAAAGGAGTGCCAATGTGGTGGATTTCCGGTAAGTTCGAATTTTTGGTGAGGAAGGTTGAGTGAGATAACTGAGCCTCCACTTTTCTGATTTCAAATTCAAATTTGTGTGAATTCCTAAGAGACCAGACTGCTGAGGTCATCGATCCCTAGATTTACGCAACTTAAACTAACTTATGAAAAGAACACACACACACACACACACACACACACACACACACGTCCGAGAGAGAACTCGAATTTCCGGCGCGAGTGCCAACGCAATCCCTGCCATGGCACCTCTAACCACGCGGTCCCCTATTTTGTGCTCCGAGAGGTCAATTTTCAGCTAATTTGCTTATACTTAAGAGCATAGGTTAAAAATCACTATCAAAATTCCCGGTATTGCAAGCACTGATTTTTGAATTTTGTTCCTAAAGAAATCCGTTGCAGATTGTCTATTCAAAGAATTTCTGTCTTACTTCAGATTACTTAGAAGAATCTTAGATTGCGTGCTGGATGTATAAAATGTTAATTACTAAGCAAAAGCTCTGGTCTATTGACTCCAATACCTCACGAAGGGTAAGAAGTCATTAATATCGAAAATTTGCGTGGGACACGGAGAAAAGGGCAATTAGCAATTCGTCCGAAGCTGAAGTTGCACGAAATTAATTACTTCGTAGTCTGATTAACCTCCTCAGCAAAATGTGCTGCAGAAAGAATCTGTAGACTTTTCTGGAGCGAGGACTGTCTAGAGGGATTCATTACAATTCACTGTTTATCCTACTTACCGCAGTTAAAGTACTGTTAAAGAAATGTAATATGCCAACGCACGTGTTGTCCTATTTTTCAACATTAGACGTGAAACACGATAACGGAGCCGACCAAGCATTTAGTGATGCCACTTCTACACTACCAACGAGTGTAAGAGCTTTTTTAGGACTTAAGTGTAGATTTTACAATAGTTTTTCTGTTTCTATTCGTGTTTCACTTCCATAGAGACTGCACCGGATTGTATAAAACCAGACGAAGTCAAAAAAATGCTGATAACTCAAACCGTTGTGGCGTATGTGAAAAAACTTAACCAGAGAGTAGAACAAATGGTAAAGCATAAATAAAACAGGAATATATGACATCAGCTGCTGCCCACAAGAAGCATAACTTTACAGGTATCCGTTGCCATTGCGCTATGCTTCAGGACGTAAATATCTGTGTGTTTAACGGTCCACAACACTACACTGAGGAACTGCCTCTTCCGAAGACATCCAGGCATCTCTTTCATGGACGTTTAATGAATGACAATGAATTCGGGATTCTCATTAAATCAAAACTCACTCCCTAAATAAAAAATAAATAAGTAATAAAAATAAACATCTATATTACCTACATTTTTGGCATCTGCCATAGACCCTAATGACCCGTTTATGTACAATAAATGATGGTGATAAGTATTCCGAATTATGTGCCCGACAGTAACTCTGATTTGTGCAAACAGCACTTTGTAAATAAACTCTCTGTGGACATAAAATCGAGCTTCGCCTTACATGAGCTATTACTATGTCTCCCGTAGTTTAAACTAAAAAATTCTCTGTCAATGGAAAGTTTGCATGCTGAAATCAACAGTTAGTCTGTGAACGAGTCATATGTATACTAAACCCAGTTTCCTGCGACTGCAGTTGACACGTGATTGGAGATTGATTTAGGACTTCAGACCCTGTGGCCACTTCGTGATTGAGAAAGGTAATTTATTTCACCTGTGACTACTAATGGAAAAAGTAGAAAAATAAAAATTAGCTTATTCATCACGATGTACTATTTAATTAAAAATTAAACCTACATTAAAACACAGCATGATAGATACAAAAAAAGCCCTTTGACGTACTAGAGCGACCAGCTCATTTTTCTCAGTTTGATGATCACGTACATAACGAGCAGACAGACTTCAGTACATAAATCTGCTTCAATAATTTATTCAAAATACTGATGCCAGGATCTCAAATAATTCTAGCTGTCTGTTCCTCGCAGAAATATACCACTTCCACAATGTCAATCCTGACTGTATATGCTACTGTTTGTATATGCAGAAATTATTCTTTTTCTACACCTTCAATTGCTGATCAGTTACTATGAGTTTGTGGTTTACATCTACATCATACTCCGCAAGGCACTTAATTTTGTGTGGCGGAGTGTATTTATGGTACCACAAACTGATCCACCCTATCCTGTGCCATTGGCGAATGGCACGTGGGAAGAATGTCTGTCGCTAAGCCTCTGTGCTGGCTCTAATTTCCCCAATTTTTTCGTCGTGGTGATTAAGCGAGATGTATGTGGGTGGAAATATTATGCTGTCCGAATCTTCCGGGAAGGTGCTCTCTCCCAGATATTTTAAGGTAGCTACTGTTCCGAGTAGTTTCTCATCATTAGCATAGTTGCACAATAGTGGCTTTCTATTCGTATGTATGCTTAGTATGTTACCTTTACTTACGTTCAGGGTCAACTGCCAGAGCCAGCACTATTCATCAATCTTATGCATGTCATTCTGCAAGTCGATACTGTCTTCTGGGGTTGCTACTTTGGTGTAGGCACCCACATCATCTGCGAACAGTCTTAAAGCGCTTCCGATGCTTTCAATTAGATCACTTACGTTCGTTGTAAATAGTAACGGTCGTATCACACTTCCTTAAGGTACTCCGTAAATTAATTCTGCATCTATCGCTTTTGTTCCGTTAAGAGGGACGTGTGGAGTTCTATCTGCAAGGAAGTCTTGAACGCAAATCTGTTCCGATACTCGGTAATCTCTTATTTTTTCAATTTATTTAATATTAAGCTCTTTTCGTAATTAATCACTTTGAACGTGGTATTGGGAAGTCGTTAACTTATTCCTCCCCAGAATAAGACTGTACTTTCACCAGTTTTTACCATATAATAAAATCAAACGTTTAGAAACAATGAGAAAAAGGGTGAGAAAGACTTATTGACCTGAATTTTCATTTAATTTATAACCACAAGCCAAGCACCAACATCAGTATATGTAACAATATTCTGTCGGCGATCAATTTCACACTTGGCTATGGATACTATTGTAGAGAAC
The DNA here is from genome assembly GCF_023898315.1 of Schistocerca nitens. Lineage (NCBI taxonomy): Eukaryota > Metazoa > Arthropoda > Insecta > Orthoptera > Acrididae > Schistocerca > Schistocerca nitens. Next base: position 486,058,166 of record NC_064614.1, on the reverse strand, counting down.
TCTGAGTTGAAGTAAAAAAATGAAGCAAAAAAATTGAAGCGTAGTTACTCTGATGATGAATGAACAACATTTATTCTCATTAAAATTATTCTATAACTTCCGGATTCTTCGATTTGTGGAGTAATAATATTATCAGTTCCCTATGAAGTACTGATTGATCAAAACTCGATGAAACTGCTTATTTTCTGAGTAGCTGCCCCCACTATGATTTTCCGACTGTGTCCAAGTATTTAGAGCAGAAAGTAGGTAAAACGGAAATACTGAAGAACTTTGGTTGAGTACGAAGAGAACTATTTATGAAAATGGAAATAGACAGTGTAAATAGCTGAAACATACAGAACAAGGAATTAACTCAAATATTTGGGTAATCTTAAATCAGTGTTCTCGAACTGGAGGCAGCAGATTTTAAAAGCGCAGCAGCCTCCATAGCTCAAATCACTCCGCCACCAATAAGCGGAAGCATGATAATGGATTCGCCAGTTAATCTGGACGCGGAGTGCAGAGTGCGATCGCAGGGCCGGCCCTTTCCTTGCGCGAGAAATTGAAGAAAGTCCCTTCACTCAGCCACCAAGGAATTTTTTCAATCGATTGCCGATGAGAGCGCGTCACGGGGCACTCAAGATGGGGAGCTAGGAGAGTTACTTTATCTGGCAACTTTTGACTGCCTACAGTTTTGATGGTTGGTTGGTTCTGAGCACTATGGGACTTAACATCTGTGGTCATCAGTCCCCTAGAACTTAGAACTACTTAAACCTAACTAACCTAAGGACATCACACACATCCATGCCCGAGGCAGGATTCGAACCTGCGACCGTAGCAGTCGCGCGGTTCCGGACTGCGCGCCTAGAACCGCTAGACACAGTTTGTAACGCCGGAAATGCATATCCTCCTATTTCCATCTATTGTACTGTAAGTTTTTTCCTTATTTTGTTACCTGAATATATGACATTTCTGTGCCTTTATATATTGTAATTGTTTTACTATATATATATATATATATATATATATATATATATATATATATATATGCATTTATGTCGATGTATAATTGGTTTGTTTCGTAAATATTATTTGTATTTTTACGCTGGGTCTTGCCTAGGGAAAACTGCTATCGAACGATTACATCGATAGGTCGTGTGAAGAATCAAAGTGTGTAGGATCTTTGGTAGTGTTAACTCTGCCGCGTGGAGCGCGGGCAGGGCAGTTGGGGTCTTGCTGGAGTAGCGAGTGGAGCAGGTGTGTGGTGTGACGCTCCCGCGAGTTGCGCGCTTTCGGGGTTTAGCAGCATGTAATTGCGCTCGACTTGCTATGTTAGTTTCTGGCACGGTGTCGCGGACGGGAAGCATTAGCCGGCGCACATCAAGAGCCCGTTTCGTTTGGTGACCGTGTCGAGAAGAAGGCGCGCCAACATCCAGCTTCTGCAACAGCGACGGCCGACAATGAGTGACCGTCGCCACCTCCTCGATCGACGGCTTCAAACCTTCAATCAACTAACAAGGAAGACTAAAAGCACGTAAAGTTTCAGAACTGTATGGCAGACCTCAGCTTTTCAAATTGTTCCATTTGCCTCGCAAAATTTCAGCAACTCAGTATGAACCTTTGTTGCTCATTGTCCCAATTGCATTACCAAGCAGGGTCCCTTCCTTTTCCGAAATGAAACCGAGTGTCGTTGAAATTCAGACGCCAGCATTAAAGTACTATCATTGCATTTCATTACTTTAGTTTCAAAGTGCAGTTAAAGCATAGCTGGCTACAATAGTTAGATTACACAAGCACAAATTAAGAGTGCGATTTTTGTTAGCATATTTTAGCTTACCTGTGACTGCAGCTCAGCTTGGTACGTACTAAATTTTACTATTGTTAATTATTCAGAATCATTTAATTCAAGTTCAAAGTTAAATCTCTTGTTTCTAAATTGCGTAGAGTCAAGTTGCTTTTGAAATGATTGTTGAGGTAGTCCAAGGCTAACCGTATTCTGCTGGATTTCGATGTGCTTCAGAAAGAAAGCTCACTATTAACTTCAGTCACTAAATTAACTTTCGATTTTCCGGATTTATCAATTCTTTTGCTAAATTAAGTCAGAGTGTAGCGAAATTTATTACTTCTGACAAACTTTCAGTTTTCACACTACACGTGTCAACCTTCAGTTGCCACGCTTCTAGTGCTAATTATATGTGTAATAACCTTTCTTTTTCAGTTACTATAGTAATTGTCCTTAGGACAGGCGACCGTGATTTCCCCCAAATCTCAAATATCTAATTACCGCTAGTTAATTGTTGACGTAACGGCCGCACATTTACTTTCTTTATTAACTTTACCCCTTTTCAAAATTAATTTCCACCAGTTTCATTTGCATTTTTCCTTTCATTTAGATGTAACCCTTTCCTCCCTCTTTACCGACAGATTAACTTCGGTGACGATTGCTTTTCCAAAATTCCCATTAGGTACACGCGGTTTAATTTTTCACTGTCATTACGGTCGATAAGTGAGGGGGAGGTTACACGTGGCGACCTGGTGACAGGACAATCTTCAAATTTGAGGTTGTTCTGGACACGAATTTTGCATTGTGCAAATCTCGTAACAAAGTACTGGTTACGAAATGGTCGATACGTCAGCGAGAATATTAGTCTGAGGAATCCTAATTAGATTTGAGATTTGTTATTCATATTGAAAATTATTAAAATGAGTGAAGGCAACAATTACCAAAATTTGGTAGACTTGGGTACGGAACAATCGGTCGAACAGTGGGAAACACGCACCGCGGTACCCATTGTTCAGGGGCAGGCGGCTAGCATGAAAGACGCGACCGCCGAGACGCAACAAAGAGCAGAAATGGAATTCCAAACATTAGAAAATGTTTCGGAATCGGAAGTGAAAATCAAATCGGAATCCCTTGATGACGAATACGGGGGGACAATTAAAGAGGAAGCCGCTACGGAAGTAAAACCGGTAGTTTCCGGGAATTTAACTGATTTATTGAATGTTTTGATTAACGAAATCAAGGCTCAGTCTAGCAAGATAGAAACTCAATCGGCAGAAATTAAAGCTCAGTCTGAAAAAATTGACAGGAAGCTAGACAATCAGAACAAAGCTATTAATGTTGTTAACAACAATGTTGGAGTTGTTAACACAAAAGTTGATAAAATCAAAGAAGATATTGTTGTGATTAATACCGAAATCGGTAATCTTAAACAGGAAATGATAGGCGTTCAGGCGGAAATTGCGAGCATAAATACGCGTTTTAATTCCGAAATTAGCAGAATCGAGAAAAGTGTAGGAGACGCAGTTGCTCCGATCATCGAGAATAAGGTGACGGAACAAATTCAATTAGTGAGAAAAGACGATCAACAGAAAGTGGAAACTTTAAAGGTTTTAGTATCCGAAGTAGATACCAAAGTGAGGAAGCAGGCTAATACCTGCGAAGAGAAAAAGAGGGAAGTGGAAACGCTTGCGACAACCACTTGCCAAGTGATTACGAGAGTGTCGGAATTAGAAAAGAAACTTGTAGAAAAACAGAGCTATGTGCCAATCTGTGCACATAGTTCGGAATTGTTGACGAAAGAGGAGCGGTTCGACCCCTTGAAAAAAGGCGGTATACACGCGACGGATTTCATTAAAAACTGTGAAAGAGTTTTACCCAGATCATGGACTAATGAGAGAAAAATTAATGCGGTTATTGATGTGTTGGCTGGTGATGCCAAGCGTTGGGGCTTAAACCTCAACATTACGAACCTGACCTTTGACGAGTTTAAAAATTTGTTTCTGGCTGAATACTGGTCAGAGCAAAAACAGCAAAGTGTCTGGCGCGAATTTGTCGTATCGAGGCCTTTCGATGCGAATTCGCGCGGCTCGATGAAGGAGTTTTGTGAGGGCTGGATCCGCAAGTTGGAATATTTGCGTGATCGCCGCACGGAATCCGAAATAGTCTGGGAACTCTACAAGAAGCTTCCAGATGATACAAAACGCTACGTAGGAAGCAATTACAGGACAATCAATCATTTCCTGGAAAGAGTTGAGGACGAGGACAATTGGCGCAATAATCGCGATACTGGTAGAGGCCTTGGTAACAACAACGGGTACCACAGCAACCACAACAATCATAACTATGGGAATAATGCATACCGCAATCTTGGCAGCAATAACAATAGTGGTTCGGGCCGTAATGACAATCGATACACTGCAAATAATAACAGGAATGACGGAAACCAGTATCATACTAGCGTGATACGGGCTTCGCAGAATAGTAATAACGCCAAAGTGTGTGATCAGCCGCCTCAGCAGCATCCGGGGAGCGTATCTGCTGGGACGAGACAGGGAAACCATTAGCCGCGCCGGTGAGGGGCCGACCGGGCGTGGAGAAATTTTGGCGGCCCAATAACAGTAGAAAACCCAGGTGTCGTCGTTATGAAAATTCCGTGTGGAATAATCAACGGCGGGAGAGTGTGCCAGTGTTAGGAGATAGGAGTGCGCCCACAGGTAGTAAATCAGCTGTATACACGGCAGTAGGAAGTACATTCACTGTCAGTGAGAACAATTTAAGTAGTGTTCCGGAAATCGATTATAAAGTGGTAGCTGTAATACCCACAGCGGAACTGGAGATTGAGTTTAAGAATGATTCGCAAGTGTTGAGAGAAGATCAGATGTCGGATAAAACGTCCGTCATCGAGCGAGGGGATGCAGAGAGGGATGAGGTCTGGTTAAGGCAGTTCGGTCGCTTATACGACGAACTAAGAGATTATAGGGGTCTGTATGGGAGAAGCGTTTATGGGGAGCGCGTGCAGGATTTTCCGCGTCTCGTCCCGCAGGTAGATAGTGTTTGTGAAGTGATAGAAAGTTCTGGCCCTAACCGGCAGACTTTACCAGAAATAGTTGATGTTAATGGGGAGCATGAGCAGGATTCGTCGTGTTTCGTCCCGCAGGAGTTGGCTGTTGAAGTAGTAACGGAAAGTTCTGGCTCTAACCGGCAGACTTTACCGAAAGTTACAGTAGTAGAAGTAGCCGACCCATCCGACGCAAAACTCCAGTTTAAACATTGCGAAAGTATTGAGGAGAAAGATTACGAAAATTTTAGTGATAGCCGGACACGATTGGTAGAAAAGCATGTGGATTACAGCGTGTATGAGGTTAGAGCTGACATTATACGGTCAGACGATAGCAGTGTGGGTTGCGCAGATCTAGCGGAAGTAATTGCAGAGACTACTGGGCACATTCCTCCAGGTAGATTGGCGGATGATATCAATCTGGCCAAAGTGGAATCAACGAAGGTGACAATTAGTGAAATGATAGCAGGGCAACACTCACTAGTTGACGAGTTAGAGGAAAATGTTTCGGTATTGGAGGCGAAGCTACAGACTAAACCTCAGGACAAACGTGTTGAAATTAAGACTGTATGTGAACAGAGGCTGAAAAAGCCGCCAGATAAACCGGATTTAGGATCAAAGCCGGATGGTTTTTTCTGGAATGACCTGGATATAGACGAGGATTTACTGTGGGAAAATAAAGAAACAGTCGAGGACAAGTGTAGACAGATAGTAGTGTCTGTTAATATGTACGACCTACAACTAAACGTGTTGATTGACACCGGTGCAGAATTGAGTGTTGTATCTGGGAAAATATTTGAGTTACTGAAAGATAGACCTGGCATCGTAGTTATGCCAGTAACAGGAGTGAAAATTACCGGTGCTACTGGGAAGGCCAGTAAACCGGTCACAAAACAGATTTTTGTCCACTTCGAGATATGTGGGGCACGATTTGAACAAGAGTTTGTCGTCGTGCCAGACTTAACTACGGAAGTAATTATCGGGTTAGATTGGCTATTAATGTACCGTGCAGTGATTAATTGTGAAAGCAAAACTTTGACATGTACGTCACAAGATGAAACAGTAATAGTTAGTTTTGACGAGGCAGGAGACGGTGTGCGTAAGCAATACCAGCCTATGCACATTGTTAGCTGGCCGGATGACATTGACGTAGGAATGAATTTGAACTGCTGTAACGTGAGGAATTTCGGCATTGACAAAAGTGTAGAAAGTGAATTGGAAGAGATAATCAAATTCCCTCCACGGATTGACATTAGTATTGGTGTGAAAAAAGATCGTTTGCGAGAAGTAATGAAGCTAAAAGCCGATGCTCGCATACGTCGTCATGACGCTAAAGCGCGTTTTGCTAAGTTTGCAGTCGGAGACTTAGTGCTTGTTAAAGCTCACGAGAAATCGAGCGAGATAGACAATGAAATCTCTAAATTTAAGTTTGTTTATAATGGACCATATAAAGTCATTGGTATACCTCACACAAATGCTTATTGCTTAGAGTATCCAAGCTCTGGAAAACGATTAGGTATACGGAATATTGTAGACTTGAAATTGTACCAACCTAGGATTGATTAATACCACAGAATGGGTAATTTGTACAGTATGTAATATAGAGTGTAAGATTTAAGGATGTGCCATGTTGCGATGCTTTTGCCTGACCTAGAGGTCATTAAAGAACTTGTAATTAACAAGTAATTAATTTTTGATTAGACGTTTTAACCAATTGAAAATTCCAAGCTGCTAGTTTAAGTTTTCAGCTGAGTCACAGTAGATTAAGGAATGTAAATATGCTTTTGTAACTAGCTGTCAGATTTCATGAATGTGTGTTTTACTAGTCATTGCCGATGTACTTAGACGCTGTTTTAAGTTTCAGGCTAGTACATGCGTGTGATGATGGACAGTGTTGAGTTATCCACTGTGATAGTATTAAGGGACTCCTTGAGATTACTCGGGAGTGAGTTTTCCTAAAGAATTCAGTGAAACGGACGTTCTGGAAATTCCGCTACACAGGCGAGTGAGATCAAGCGTGCCGCACAGGCGGGCGCAACAATACTGGCAAGGTGGAGCCGCTGTCGGCTCTTGGGTCGCTGTCGGCTCTTGTGCCGCTGTCGGCATTCTTTGTACTTGCGAGTACGGAAGGCGGAGTTGTTTTTCTTCCCGGACAGCTGATATGAAAGAATTCTGTTGTCAACATTTATGTTTTTGTCGATCTGCTGTATATTATTTTCTTGTTTAGCGTTAAGTGGACTCTCATGACGAGATAATAATTATGAAAAGGTTATATAAAATGTGTATTCTATGTAATTAATAATTAATTTGCGTATTTTGATCTACCTGTTTTTATGACCATGTACTCTAATTAATTTTGCAAATAGTATTCCATTTCTTATAGTATTACGAATTTTAATGATTTTGGAATAGCTAAACCATTTTCTATGCTTTCTATGAATTTTAATATGTTGTCAACCTGTTTTATTTTGTGCAAGATGACAGAGTGGAATAAGATTAGGACTGTCTCCACTCAATTTTTATGGTCTAAAAAATTGATTTATGCTTAATTAGACGAATGCTAAATTTTGATGATGTTTTGAGCATATGCATTTCCGCTGTTTATTTTTTGGGACATTTTCTGAGTCTGTTTAGGTTACACGAACATCCTCAGACAATGTGGGGCACGTGTAACGCCGGAAATGCATATCCTCCTATTTCCATCTATTGTACTGTAAGTTTTTTCCTTATTTTGTTACCTGAATATATGACATTTCTGTGCCTTTATATATTGTAATTGTTTTACTATATATATATATATATATATATATATATATATATATATATATATATATATATATATATGCATTTATGTCGATGTATAATTGGTTTGTTTCGTAAATATTATTTGTATTTTTACGCTGGGTCTTGCCTAGGGAAAACTGCTATCGAACGATTACATCGATAGGTCGTGTGAAGAATCAAAGTGTGTAGGATCTTTGGTAGTGTTAACTCTGCCGCGTGGAGCGCGGGCAGGGCAGTCGGGGTCTGGCTGGAGTAGCGAGTGGAGCAGGTGTGTTGTGTGACGCTCCCGCGAGTTGCCGCGCTTTAGGGGTTTGGCAGCATGTAATTGCGCTCGACTCGCGATGATAGTTTCTGACATGGTGTCGCGGACGGGAAGCATTATCTGGCGCACTTCAAGAGCCCGTTTCGCCTGGTGACCGTGTCGAGAAGAAGGCCCGCCAACATCCAGCTTCTGCAACAGCGACGGCCGACAATGAGTGACTGTCTCCACCTCCTCGATCGACGGCTTCAAACCTTCAATCAACCAACAAGGAAGACTAAAAGCACGTAAAGTTTCAGAACTGTATGGCAGACCTCAGCTTTTCAAATTGTTCCATTTGCCTCGCAAAATTACAGCAACTCAGCATGAACCTTTGTTGCTCATTGTCCCAATTGCATTACCAAGCAGGGTCCCTTCCTTTTCCGAAATGAAACCGAGTGTCGTTGAAATTCAGACGCCAGCATTAAAGTACTATCATTGCATTTCATTACTTTAGTTTCAAAGTGCAGTTAAAGCATAGCTGGCTACAATAGTTAGATTACACAAGCACAAATTAAGAGTGCGAGTTTTGTTAGCATATTTTAGCTTACCTGTGACTGCAGCTCAGCTTGGTACGTACTAAATTTTACTATTGTTAATTATTCAGAATCATTTAATTCAAGTTCAAAGTTAAATCTCTTGTTTCTAAATTGCGTAGAGTCAAGTTGCTTTTGAAATGATTGTTGAGGTAGTCCAAGGCTAACCGTATTCTGCTGGATTTCGATGTGCTTCAGAAAGAAAGCTCACTATTAACTTCAGTCACTAAATTAACTTTCGATTTTCCGGATTTATCAATTCTTTTGCTAAATTAAGTCAGAGTGTAGCGAAATTTATTACTTCTGACAAACTTTCAGTTTTCACACTACACGTGTCAACCTTCAGTTGCCACGCTTCTAGTGCTAATTATATGTGTAATAACCTTTCTTTTTCAGTTACTATAGTAATTGTCCTTAGGACAGGCGACCGTGATTTCCCCCAAATCTCAAATATCTAATTACCGCTAGTTAATTGTTGACGTAACGGCCGCACATTTACTTTCTTTATTAACTTTACCCCTTTTCAAAATTAATTTCCACCAGTTTCATTTGCATTTTTCCTTTCATTTAGATGTAACCCTTTCCTCCCTCTTTACCGACAGATTAACTTCGGTGACGATTGCTTTTCCAAAATTCCCATTAGGTACACGCGGTTTAATTTTTCACTGTCATTAAGGTCGATAAGAGAGGGGGAGGTTACAAGTTTTGATGTATTTAGCGCCACTTTCCACTCTCTCTGTTACATGCTGATTTTTCATGTCTGCACACCTATTACACTTGACGCCCTCGGCTTTCATTTGCTGATGCTAATCTTTGTCTGTCCCTTCAATGCCTGTTCCCAGGAGTTAAGTAACGGTTGATGTCACAGCGTTGTACCGTCAACCTAATGCCCCTTACGTTTCGCCCTGACCATTCCATTTCGATCTTTATTTGAGTACTTAATTTACTAACGCCCCCTGTAATGGCACGTTCGACGTGGATGATAGGAAAGGGAGAACAGCGCATTAAACCGGTGAAACGAAGGTTTTGGTATTTGGTTGCTTTGTGTTGCTCCTACGACCTGTAGGTGAGCAAGTATCGGATACGGAAGTATGGAGAGAGTTGCCAGAAATCCGCACTATGACTAATTAGTGGCTGTTACAAAGTTCGAGCACCGGAAACATTTGGCTGCATGAAAGCCAATATCGCTTTCATTTTGCTGATTACCCATTGTTTATCATTCGATGGCTAATCGCATAAATAGCTTACCTGATTAAATAATGCTACGTACTACAGAGAGATATTCTGATTGGCAGCTATCACAGACATCCAGCACGAAGAGTTCGCTGCTTATGTTGTAAATAGGAACATCTACATAATTGTGTTACGTTTTAATATAGAGAGAAACCTCAGCAACATAGATATATTCTTTCTATACTAATACCCTTACGACTTATCTTAGAAGAAAGATTAAGGAAAGGCAAACCTACGTTTCTAGCATTTGTAGACTTAGAGAAAGCTTTTGACAATGTTGTCTGTAATACTCTCTTTCAAATTCTAAAGGTGGCAGGGGTAAAATACAGGGAGCGAAAGGCTATTTACAATTTGTACAGAAACCAGATGGCAGTTATAAGAGTCGAGGGACATGAAAGGGAAGCAGTGGTTGGGAAGGGAGTGAGACAGGGTTGTAGCCTCTCCTCGATGTTATTCAATCTGTATATTGAGCAAGCAGTAAAGGAAACAAAAGAAAAATTCGGAGTAGGTATTAAAATCCATGGAGAAGAAATAAAAACTTTGAGGTTCGCCGATGACATTGTAATTCTGTCAGAGACAGCAAAGGACTTGGAAGAGCAGTTGAACGGAATGGATGGTGTCTTAAAGGGAGGATATAAGATGAACATCAACAAAAGCAAAACGAGGATAATGGAATGTAGTCGAATTAAGTCGGGCGATGTTGAGGGTATTAGATTAGGAAATGAGACACTTAAAGTAGTAAAGGAGTTTTGCTATTTGGGGAGCAAAATAACTGATGATGGTCGAAGTAGAGAGGATATAAAATGTAGACTGGCAATGGCAAGGAAAGCGTTTCTGAAGAAGAGAAATTTGTTAACATCGAGTATAGATTTAAGTATCAGGAAGTCATTTCTGAAAGTATTTGTATGGAGTGTAGCCATGTATGGAAGTGAAACATGGACGGTAAATAGTTTGGACAAGAAGAGAATAGAAGCTTTCGAAATGTGGTGCTACAGAAGAATGCTGAAAATTAGATGGGTAGATCACATAACTAATGAGGAAGTATTGAATAGGATTGGGGAGAAGAGAAGTTTGTGGCACAACTTGACTAGAAGAAGGGATCGCTTGGTAGGACATGTTCTGAGGCATCAAGGGATCACCAATTTAGTTCAAATGGCTCTGAGCACTATGGGACTCAACTGCTGAGTTCATAAGTCCCCTAGAACTTAGAACTACTTAAACCTAACTAACCTAAGGACAACACACACATCCATGCCCGAGGCAGGATTCGAACCTGCGACCGTTGCGGTCGCGCGGTTCCAGACTGTAGCGCCAGAACCGCTCGGCCACCAGCGGCCGGCCACCAATTTAGTATTGGAGGGCATCGTGGAGGGTAAAAATCGTAGGGGGAGACCAAGAGATGAATACACTAAGCAGATTCAGAAGGATGTAGGTTGCAGTAGGTACTGGGAGATGAAGAAGCTTGCACAGGATAGAGTAGCATGGAGAGCTGCATCAAACCAGTCTCAGGACTGAAGACCACAACATCAACAACATACTAATACCACAAATACATCGGAGTACTTCAGGTGTCTGTAAACCTCTATTTCCACTCAACGGCATGTCTGTCCTGACGGCCAGTCTCGCCTCTTCAGCCGTGCTGTGCGGACGTGTGCTGGGTTTCGTGCGCCGCGGTCTGCTGTGCTTCGGCGTGGTAAGTCGCAGTGCTTCTTGCAGCGTTGCAGAAATTCTAAATTTGAAATATGATACCGTGATGGCCCACTTGAACAGAAAAGATACTTTGAAATTATCGTTTGATCGTAATTACGCCCGACCCAAGCTACACGAAACCGAAGATTGGTTGGAATACGAAGTGAAGCTTGATTCAGGGGATTCATTGGAATGCTTCTTTCGATAGTGAGCAGCGCTGGTTTTGTCAAATTGAAGAATGCTAATTTATGCGACAAAGTAGTTGAGTCGTGCGGAGGAACTATGGAGTTTAATCATTGTGACGGAAACGTAGAAGTCATCATAACACGTGCAGGATTTGGAATACGGACCATCAGGATATTAGAACTGCCATTCGAAGTACCAGCGGAACAGATACATGCAGTGATAGCGCCGTACGGGAAATTTCTCAGTAATGATGCCGAACGGTGCACGCAAATTCCAAGTTCTCAACGGAGTGAGACAATTAAAGATCGACTTGCACATGCATGTACTATCGTACATCAGCGTCTGAGGTAACCGAGGCATCTTTATATACGACGGCCAGCCGAGGACGTGGGCGGCGTGCAACTCTCCCGGCCACGTCCGCGCTCAGTGTTTACACCGGCGAGTGTCGCAGCTGCCGGCTGGCGAGGCGCCGAGACCGCCAGCTATGACTGCGCTACCAACGACTTGCGCTACGGCTGCCCGCGTTCAAGTTCTGACCCAAAGCCCTAATGTGAACACGGAGAACCATCCAACCCGAGTAGAAGCTCAGTGCCATCACTGACAAAACAGAAGCGAGACCTCCCGAACGTAAGGAAATCGTGACAGCTGTGATGGTTTCAACACATCAGACCCCAAAGACATTGGGAACCCCCGCAAGTTCTCCGATTCCTCCGCTGTTGAGAATGATATAATGCAAGAACCAACCCTGCGTGAGCAACCTCGTAATAAACAGATTTCTCTACCGAAACCGTCATCCACAAAGAGCACGGGTGACAGTTTGGCTCGAAACACCACCCTCGCAGAAGATTTGAAGAATACTGAGAAATAAAATATCAGACAGCAGCCGGTTAAACCTAAACGGCAAACACGTAATCAGAGCCCTGAAGAGATTCAAGAACTGGAGCAAAAACTCTCACGTACCGAGAAAATTATCAAAACAGATCGAAACGGAAAGCATGACGGGTTAGACGTCGAAAAAAAGAGACATCCCAAACACGAATGAGGACGTACATATGAACCTGGCCCCTACAATTGAAGTACCAATGGAAAAGGTTGACCATCGTGTTACTGAAAAGGGGTCTGCGTGGTCTGATGACACTGAATGCGATTAGTAGTGCTATCGGATGACGCAGGCATATAAAATTGCCACGCTCAATGTTAACAGAATAGTTTCTTACGTAATGTTACAATCTGTGAAGGCCAACATTGACATAGGATGTTAAAAGAGGTAGTTACGACGAAAATAGTGGATGTGTACGGATATGAGTCGATCTTGAACGTAGGCAATGAATGCGGAACGGGAATATTGTTCAAACACGGCATACCACGTACAGCACAAGTTATACTTGAATCTGGACGAGGCATAACTCAAAAATATATGATCTACTTCTTATTAATATATATGCTCCCTCCGGATCCAGCGGATAACGAGCAAGGAGCAACCTGTACCGGGACGAAATTATCCATTAACAACGGATTCTCGACTGCCCATAATTTTGGGTAGCGATTTTAACTGAGTATTGCGTCCAGAAGATTAAGTCCCGAACTTCAACTCTTGCGAGGAGCTGTTGTTCTTATCTAACGGACTAGATATGATAGATACTTGGTGCCATCTTCGTCCGCACACCCGAGGATACACATACGTATCCAGTGATTCGGCAAGTAGACTAGACAGGCTGTATGCAACGAAAGGCTTCATTCATAAAGTAGTTGACTGCTAAATTTGGCCCCTTAACTTTTCGGATCACTACGAATTTTATATAACCGTTCAGCACACTAAACAAAAAACATTCCTGGTATGGGGCGTATGGAAGCTATAAGTGTCACTTTTGGAAGACGCAGAACTGAAACACGAGATCCATGATACATGGCAGCAATCCAGGTATTCAACACGCATCATGTGGTGGCCACAGTCTGCAAAACCTTAGATAAAAACAAGCATCGCACGATATGGTCGCATGCAAGCGTAATGGCGAAAACGCACCTTGGAGAATCACTTTCTATGCCTCCGCGAACTATATGATTACCCCATGGGGCTGGCAGCAAACAGCTCTGGAATAAAGCAAGAATAACAGCTTTGGTACAACAATCTCTAGAGGGGAAAAAAGTTAGAACGCGTTCTCAGATTGAGCTGACGCAGGAGAATACGTCCGTATATCACAAGATCCGGGAAGCCAAGAGAGGTCAACAAAAGGTACTCCACACTCTCAATGAAGCACAGGGGAACGAAAACGATCAAGAAGTCTCAATAAAAAGCTACGTGGTGCAACACTAAACAGATTTTTACGCCGAGTCGGCAACTGATTCGACGGAAAGTGAGCCGCTTTTATCCTACATTCATCCCCCGGTCAATCCGACTGACAACGCCGACCTTGTAGCCAACATAACCGATAAGAATTATTTACCATAACCAAAGATTGGCCTTCAAAGAAATCGGCTGTTTCAGATGGCCTACCCATAGAATTTTATGCTTCCTTTTGTAACGTCAGACCAGAGTTCACCAAAATAAGCAATGAATTATTGGAAAACGTACAGATACCATCTCAGTTTACGGAAGGGCTGATTGTCCTGATTCCCAAAAACACACGTAGCACTACGCTGAAGTATTTTCGACCACTAACTCTACTCAATTCCGGCTATAAAATCTTCACTCGACTCATAAATACTAGAATGAAGACGGTACTGCCGAAGGTACTTGGTCCTTATCAAATGAGTACTGGCCCAGGGAGATCTATGTCAAATGCATTATGTAAATATAGGGATATCACAAATTTCTCTTAGTTATGTAAATGCAACGTTGGTCTCATGCTTATAGACTTTAAAAAGGCATTTGACCGCATCAACCACCACTTTCTAGTAACCGTAATGCAACAGATGGGGTCAGTGCTCATTTTATTCACACCACACGCAAATGTATAGTCGGGACGTCCTTTCGAATCAAAATTAATGGCCAACTAAGTTCACCAGTCCCTATTAAGCAATCAGTGAAACAAGGCTGCCCCCTTAATATGGCACTGTACGCAACTACTGTAGAACCGTTACTGTTAAACCTGCATCACAGGTTACAAGATCTACAGGTGTTGGGAACGAAAGCCGTGTGTCATGCATATGCTGATGACATCAGTGTAATAGTTAACACGGAGTCAGAAATTGAAATCATTCAACAAGTAATCCATGCTTATGTCACTTCATCTGGAGCCAAACTCAAGGAACACAAATCGAAAATTTTACCTATCGGAACCCCTATGGAGAACATTCAAATAACATGGCTACAAAGGACGGAGAAGACGAACCACTTAGGTATGATTTTAATGTCCAATCCACGAGAGATGACAGTTGCCAACTGGGACCATAAACTCAATATATTCGGGGCTACTCTCCGTGAACACAAAACTAGAACGCTCTATCTGATACAGAGCTCTATTGATTAACAGCTATGCTCTAAGCAAAATATATCACATCGCAGAAGTGTTACCAGTACCCAGGGATATAGTGCACAAGATTTTAGCTGCAGCGTATTGGTTTACCTGGAGCGGAAATATCTTTAAAGTGACCATGCCAACTACAGTATTAACCCGCCCCGCTGGCGATTTGGGCGTCAAAGACATTCAGAAACAATGCACTGCCATATATATGGACCGTTTCCGCAAAATACTGCAGACATCCCATCCGACAGTTGCAAAAAGTTATTCAACAGGTTAGCCCCAACGAGCAAAAAGGCTCGAGTCGATGTTGGTCACATCAGCGCTCAACTCGACTACGTCCGGACTTACTGCCTGGAAATGAGCTACATTCAAGATACTCCACAGCAGCTTAACACCAGAAGGACCTATTACCACCTCACGAGACGCCATAGGCCAAACCCTGTGAGAGCGAAATATCCAGCGGTCAACTGGAGTAACGTCTGGAAAAATATTAACAATCCCATCCTCCACTTCAAAATAGTGTCCACATGGTATGACATTGTAAACGACTGGCGTTTCTTTCCTGAAACAAAGAACAATAACTGCACTTGAATTGTCGGCCAATTCGCACATTTTGCAATTGCGACTAAACATACGAGTGTAGAGGAGGAGGATATTAGTGTTTAACGTCCCGTCGACAACGAGGTCATTAGAGACGGAGCGCAAGCTCGGGTGAGGAAAGGATGGGGAAGGAAATCGGCCGTGCCCTTTCAAAGGAACCATCCCGGCATTTGCCTGAAGCGATTTAGGGAAATCACGGAAAACCTAAATCAGGATGGCCGGAGACGGGATTGAACCGTCGTCCTCCCGAATGCGAGTCCAGTGTGCTAACCACTGCGCCACCTCGCTCGGTACGAGTGTAGACGAGTATACACAGTTCATAATAGAAGAGCACCATAATCTTAAAAAGAGCCTGAAATAAAAATTTTTGTTTGAAAATTTCTTACTTCACACTGCCATAATGAAGACGTAATTTTTGGTTGGCGCATAAAGCTAAAGCGCATCATTTTAATTAAGTTGATACAAAAAATTTTTTTTGTTAGTAAGCCAAGTCAAGGCACCACAGGACAACTAATTATGGCAGAAGCCAAAACATGAAAAAATAGATAAATAAACATACATATAAAACTTAAAAAATAAAAAAAAATTTTTTTCAGAATTGTTTGATTTTCTTTTATTCTGTTTAACGGATATTGGACAGTTTGTTACGACAAGACGATTTATTTAGTTTCTGTTAAACAATGAAAACAATAAAAAAAGATGGCATAGTGTTTACTACACCTGCCCGGTAAATAAGAGATCCCAGCTCGAATTAAAAAAATAAAAAATAAGAAAAAATAAATAATAAAGGTGGTATAGGATGAAAGTGGCGGTGGCATTATGTTTGTTTTAGTTTTTAAGTTAGATATGTTTTGGGGGTAGTATGGGTGTAGGGGTCAACGCCTGAAGTGGAAGAGGTTTTAAATCTAAAATAAAAAGTTGGTAGAACACTTGCTCGCGAAAGGCAAAAAAAAAAAGTGGTAAAGGGCATGTCTGGAAACCGAGAAGTCGATGGATCGAATTCCAGTCAGACCAGAGGAACTTTCACTCTGCTTTTAATCTAGCCATCAGGTGTCAACTGTGTAGAGTCAACACGAACGACATGTGGTTCAGACTTCACGTTAAACTGTGAGTCCCTTTCCCTTAGATAATTCGCGTATATTAGGGACGCTCAGGTCTCTGAAGTCGAAAGACTTGCACCAGGTCCTTCAGCTGCACGAGATAATTACCGTTAGAGCCAACAATATTTTTTGCAATTTTATGACAAATTAAAACTTTGTGCTGGAGTGGGACGAGAACCGGGACCTTTGCCTTTCGCGGCGAAGTGCCCTATCAGTTTTTGTTGTTGTTGTTGATCTTATTTTGTTCTACATTGTTCGTTGAATTTGTACGTGACGTAGGTCCGATGACACTCGTTCAGGTTGTTCATTGATCCGTTCACTCAGTTTTTTTATTACAGAGGGTAGCTAAATCCTCCAACCGAACACGCTGAGCTACCGTGCCGGCTCAGCTGAGCTACCCAATCACGACCCCACCTCACAGCTCTACTTCCGCCAGTAGCTCACTCCTACCTTACAAATGCCACAGGAGTTCTCCTGCGGAATTTTCGGAACTAGCGGTCCTGGGAGAAAGTCCTGCAAGTTTGGCCAGAGAACTTCTGTGTAGTTTGAAATGTAGGAAATGACGTATCGGTGGAAGTAAAGCTGTGAGGAGGGTTTGTCAGTCGTGCTCGAGTAGCTCAGTCAGAGACTGGTTTTAGCGGCCACCCGGATTTTTTTTCCTTTTTTATTCCCGGCAGCAGCTTAGTACGCTGCTCTTCAGCCTACAGAATTTTTAAAAGATAAGAAGATAATAAACAATAAAAGCAGGCGATAAAACGGTGCCTAAATTGTAAAACGGCGGAAAATTGTGGAATATTAAAACATGAAACAAAGGGTGGGCGATGTTAATAAAATACACAGGAAGCAGACAGGTAAAATAGTAGACAGAAAATTAAAAAACACGGCGACAGTCTAGTTTCTGTTCGCAAGAGATATAAAAACACACACAGCGACAGTATGATGTCCGTTCGCAACACTTAGGAAGCATGTGAGCTCGTGTTTGTTTACACTGCGACTTAGCCTCATTGGCTTCGCGGACTGAGATCATGGCAGCTATGTTCAGGAAATCGACAATACGTTTCAACTTTTATTCCGAGCAGGCCCGACCGAAAGCCTTAGATGTGGAACGTTTCCTCCGTGAGAAGCCGAAGATCCCGCCATCGGAACTTCTGGTGTCCATCTCTCGATTCTCTCAAGGGAAACTGCTCACCGCACCCCCTTCAGATTTAGTGGTAAGAGGACCCAGGGGGCAGCCCGTCAAAAACTGAACACAGATCAAGCATGAAAACAGGAAGAAGCTGTACTGGACTGCAAAAAAGAAAAAAAAAAGAAATAGAAACAGTGAACGGTTCAAGAACAAGAACTGCAATATAGAGCAAGCCTGCAGAGAAATGGTGTCGTGGTCAAGTGGTTACGGTTTTGGACTGTTAAGCGGGCGAGCCCTGTTTAAACCTCCCTCGTGCTATTTTTTTATTCTTCGCTCTTTGCTTTATTCAAATTTGTGTCTGTGTCGTGGTGTAACGTCCATTTGCAGCAGCGAGGAGTAAGGTAGGGATCTATGACGGTTGATTCTCCACTATTATTTTATTAGCAGCCGAAAGGAAGTGGCTTTCGGATGTGAACCTAAAAATTTTGATGACAAGGTGACAAGTCAGCCGAATCCTCCATCGGACAAAACGGTCGCAGGTTCGAATCCTGCCTCGGGCATAGATGTGAGTGATGTCCTTAGGTTAGTTAGGTTTAAGTAGTTCTAAGTTCTAGGGGACTGATGACCACAGATGTTAAGTTCCATAGTGCTCAGAGCCATCGGACAAAATGTCATGTGTGTCATACACGGCATTAGTGACAGCATGTGTGTCATATGATAGGAATCTCTTATCGACACACCTAATTTGCACTTGTGGTAAGTGACTGAGATATGCTTCTTTGCCCGATATAGGTGTTCGTATGATTGTGAATGCGGTTATTCTCAAGGAACGATGAAAACATAATACTTTGTCACATAAGCTGCAACAAATGAACGTAACGCTTTCACAGTCACACAATTACTGCGTGCTCTGTCAAACTGTATGAGTTTAACGTTTTTGAAGTTGGATTCCATTATTTTGGAAGTCATGACTCCTGAATTGCTTTGTAGTAACATAGTTCACACCAGTTTATTTGTTGTTTTCATTTCTGTGAGACGTCTGTGATATCTCGTCTGCTCTTACTATTCATCACATTTACTTGTGACGGTAACGTATTCTTACCACATGACTTATACTCTATAACCAATGTATAGTACAACTACCAAGGCTACAGAAAGAGAACAAACATTTCGATGGCCGAACTTGCGAAGGTAACGTATTCTTACCATATGACTCACATCCTATAACCATTGTATAGTATGACAACTGCCAAGGTTATAGAGAGAGAACAAATATTTCAGTGACCGGACGAACAGTTCGTAAGGTTGTGTAAAAAATATTTAAGTGCATAAATGGCACAAGGAAGTTTGGATCACGGCTCGCCCGCTTGGCAGTCCGATACCATGACCACTTACCCACGACGCGGTTGCTATTTCAGGTTGCTCTCTATTGCACTTCTTGTTCTAGGACCGTTCATTGTTTCTATTTTGCTTTTTACTCCCAGTCCAGTACATCTTCTTCCTGTTTTCATGCTTGATCTATGTTCAGTTTTTGATGGGCTATCCACTGGTCCATCTTACCACTAAATCTGAGGGGGGGGGGGGGGAGGGGTGCGATGGGGTGTTTCCCTTATCAGTAACACAGCTTACTTTAAAATTATCAATTTTACTGGGTGCGAGGGCGATTTGAACGCGACCAAACAGGGGCAAACAAACACACTGTTCCCGTCACGCTAACGGGTACTTCGGCATAGCCAAAGTCGAACATGCGGGATTAGGCGTTAGAACTATGCACCTGTTCGAACTGCCATTCGTGGCACCTGAAGAGGCTTTCCGGCCATAAGACGCTGTTCGTGACCATAAGCAGAACGCTGGGCCCACTTCCATACAAGCCTTGTTCTGAACGAGATGCGTCATATCATAATTGTACTGCGCAGCCGTATCCTGCCTTATCTGACCATCAGTGGATGTCGGGATATACTCAAGTATGTACAATGGACAACTGCGTACTTGTTCTGGGTGTGGATAAGAGGGCCACATCAGATCTGACTGTCTGCAGCGACGGATAACGCAGCTGCCAATTGGAGGAATGGTACTTCCCTCGTCCTCTAAGGTACTTCCAGTCACATATGCGATGGCGCTTAAGTCGCCGCAGGCTTCCCGGCGGCTCTCGGAATCACTTGAACGGCTGACAGCTGATGAATAGTGTTTGTGCTTCTCCCTGAACCGATTGTGGACCAGGTGACTGACGCTGTGGGTTCAGCCATGTTCTCAGTTTCGGTGATTCCTTCGGCTGCGCCCGTGGCCGACGTTGATCTCGAACGTGACTCCTTGGTCGACTCTCTGGTTTTCCCGACGGCGGCCTTTCTGCCTGACCGGCGCGACTCCCTCCCGTCTTCGAATACGGAAGGTCGATTGTGTAAACAACACTCTCCTATCCGGCGGAAAAGGAGTCGCCGTACGAGGTCGGAATGGTACTCTTCTCTCTGGCCAGACGATACGCTACCTGCTGAGCAAATCGACGTTTCAGCGTCTGAGACCGTGGACGACGGCGTCGTCAGTGCATCTGTGGAACGGTGGCTCTCGCATCGACAGAGCAGAATATTTGCTGCCTCTGAAGGTCTACCGAAGAAGGAACGATACCAGCCGACCTGGGTGTGTCGGCAGGCGCTGATACATGGATAACAGGACAATGGAGTCATCGCTGGCGTGGAGCGAGGACTATGAAGAAACAGCAGATCCTGTACAGGGGTCTTCGCCGTTAGGGGAGGTGACCTGATGGTATCAACTTCTGCTGGTGCCCCCGTATCATAGTAGCAACTTGTAGTACCCCACCCCAATAGGACACGGCTCCACGCATACCGTATCGCGGCACGGAATTTCAACGGGGTCTGTGCGCTCGTCAGGACCGATCTTCTGAAAGAAATGATATGGGCTTCGGAACTATACAGTGCACTGTTATAGGAGGTGCATTTAGCAGCGTTACCACTGATAGCAGGATATGACTTCTATGTGTCTCATGGCGATCAATCCGCATCTCGTGGTCTCGCGGTCAATTTCTCAGTTCCCGAGCGCGGGGTCCCGGGTTCGATTCCCAGCGGGGTCAAGGTTTTTCACCTGCCTCAAGGTGACTGGATGTTTCTGTTGACCACATCGTCCATGAAAGTGGTGAGATTGGACTTAGCAAAGGTTGGGAATTTGTCTGGCGCTCATAACCGCGCAGTTGAGCGCCCCACAAACCAATCATCATCATCATCAATATCATGGCGATCACCTTGGCCATGGAGTGGCGGTGTGTGTACACGAAGGCGCACTGATTGACGACATCATGTTTCTCCCGTCTACCAGAGGTATGGCATTTACCAATCACTCTATGCGTGTTATTAATGTCTATGCGCCTTCTGGTACCGGGCGTCGGTGTTAAAGGGCACGATTTTATGTGGAGATTTCCACCTCTATTCTTAGGTCAACATGGACACCTTGTGTTTGAAGCGGACTTTAAATCCGTCCTCGGCCGGAATGATTAATACCCGAATTTTACAAAGTGCCAGGAGCTCGTTCTCATTGTTCACGATCTAGCTGTATGGGATACCTGAGAGGTACAGCGCACAGACGACCCAGAATTCACGTTTCACACGAGCCATTCGGCAACTCGGTTGGACAGAATTTTTTTCTCCCGTGGGTTCGTTGACAAGGTGCTTGATGTAGAGCGCTGGTCTTTGGTGCTCTCTGATCACTGAGATTACATGTTTACACTGCTCCTTCCCCACCAGAAGGTTTGGAGGAGTCGGGCACCATGGAAACTCAACACTCAGCATCTTCAGTATCCTGGTAGTCGCCAACGTACCATTGAGATATGCACATGGTGCGAACGACGTCTCTGATCCTCCGCATGAGTGGTGGACTGGTGGCTGGAATGTGCCAAACCGATGTTTTCACTGCAGAGCTGATAGCCATATCTCGTGCTCTTCAGCATGTTCGATCGTACTCTGGCTAGTCATTTCTTCTCTGTAGTGACTTCTTGAGCAGCTTACAAGCTTTTGACCAGTGCTACCCTTGCCATCCTTTGGCAGCGACCATCCAGGAGTGCGTCTATGCCCTGGAACTGTCGAATCGTACAGCGGTGTTTGTCTGGACCCCAAGACACGTTGGAATCCCAGGCAATGAAATTGCTGACAGGCTGGCCAAACAGGCTACTGGGAAACGGCTTCTGGAGATCGGCATCTCTTAAACTGACCTGCGTTCGATATTACGCCACAAAGGAGACTACGAATGTGTGGAAGGCCTCTATGTGGGCTGCACGCAGGGACTCTGTGGTTCTCTGCTGGCTCCTCATCGGCCACGCTTGGGTGACCCGTGGCTACCTCCTGCGCCCTGAAGACCCATCTCAGTGTCGGTGCGGCGGCAAGTTGACGGTGGCCCACATTCTGTTGCACTGTCCTACTTTGGCTGCCCTGCGACGTAATCTTCAGTTACTGGATTCGTTACCGTTACTTTAAGCTGGCAACACATCATCGGCTGATTTAGTTTTACGTGTCATAAGTGAGTGGGGATGGGGGGGGGGGTTGATGGGGTGGTACTGGGGAGGTTATCATCCTATCTAATTTTTGGCGCATGTCCTTTGTCACTCTGTGTTCTCTACCCTAGTGCTTTCAGGATGGAGGTTTTTTATTCTCATGATCAGCCAGCCACGGTCATCTTCTCTCTTTTTCTTGTTTCTCTCTGTGATTTCATTGCCCTATTTTGTCCATTGTAGTGTTCGTTCAGTTTTGTACAGTAAGTCTCGATTGTTTTATTCTTTCCCTCGTGAACTTGTTTTATCGGGACACGGTGTAAGTAGGCTGTTTATGTTTTCTTTACACTATGTGAATTTGTGTTTTTCCTGTCTTAATGTGTTTAGCTAATGAGAGTTATGTTGTAGAATTTTTCTGATAATATGTTATTTTCTTTGTAAAGATGTTTAGACATTGTTTATTCTGTTCTGTTTTAATGCTCATGTGTGAAGTTGATGTTTCGAAAGTTATTCTGATCTTTTATGTATGTACTCATGTCATAATTCCTGTAACACTGATGTATATGCTATTTCGATTCTTTTGTAAAGGTTGTACTAGAAATGTTATCTGTATTGTTATGTTCTTTAATGATGTATTTTGTACCTTTGTTATTGTATTCTTATGTTATAAAATTGTAATTGACACCAGTTCATCATATTATTAACTTGTAAGTTCCATTTCACTGCACACGTTTCTGTTGGTCATAGTATATGGACAATATGTGAGAAGTAGGGACTGTCAGTGTTTGTACGTGTGTTAATAATTCAGCAAGGGACTGGATAACAGCATTGCTGGTTCTAAGGACAATTCCAGAAACTTTGTGAGTGCACAAGTGGTGGTTATGGACTTGCTATATTGTCGCAAGACTCTTCGATGGTGATTGTGCACCTGCACAGTCGCAGCAGATGGCTGCTGGCCATCTATACAAGGACTACAGTGGGTCTACACCTTAGATGATCCATCAATACCATTATTTCTACAAGGACTGCAGTGGGTCTACACCTTTGGTGTGGCTCTGTTGTGGCCCATTACCTGTCTGCATGTCGAGAGTCAGCACTGTCTTTCCATTGGAAGGACAACACTACTTCTTCAAGACTGCATGGAAATCCCCTACTTCCGTGTGCATTTTCTTTTACTGCTCAGACTTTGAGAAAAACACTGCAAATTTACTGTGATGAATGATCAGGACTGTCTTTATGGACTGTGAGAAAATTTTAGCTTTTGACCAACATTGTATCAATAAGTATGTGGATTTGATATCTTTGTTATTGTAATTATGAAAAATTTTATCAAATCATTATTGGCCACTGCCCAAAACAATTTGTAAACTTTTTTGTGGGGAGCATGGGGGCTATGTAAGTAGGCTGTTTATGTTTTCTTATTGGCGGCGTTACGTGGCGCTCTGTGCTGTGTGCAGTCTGTGGCTGGTTTGCATTGTTGTCTGCCATTGTAGTGTTGGGCAGCTGGAAGTGAGCGGCGCGTGGCGTTGCGCAGTTGGAGGTGAGCCGCCAGCAGTGGTGCATGTGGGGAGAGAAATGGCGGAGTTTTGAAATTTGTAAGACTGGATGTCATGAATTGCTATGTATATTATGATTTTTCAAAACTATTAAGGTAAATACATTGTTTGTTCTCAATTAAAATCTTTCATTTGCTAACTATGCCTATTAGTAGTTAGTGCCTTCCGTAGTTTGAATCTTTTATTTAGCTGGCAGTGATGGCGCTCACTGTATTGCAGTAGTTCGAGTAACGAAGATTTTTGTGAGGTAAGTGATTTGTGAAAGGTATAGGTTAATGTTAGTCAGGGCCATTCTTTTGTAGGGATTATTGAAAGTCAGATTGCGTTGCGCTAAAAATATTGTGTGTCAGTTTAAGGACAGTCATGTATAATTGTTCAAAGGGGACGTTTCATATGTCGACCCTTAGCCGAGGATACCTCACTGGAATCTTCTGATTTTTTTCTTGTAGTTTGTGTAATTAGTGTAGCTTTTGTTTATTGCTAGCGCGTAATTGCAGAGAGAATTTCCTTTGTAGTTGTAGTTTTTCATTCTTGTACAGTAAAACAGTTGTGGCATGCATGTAGATTTGCACCAAGTATTTCGCAACTGCGCTTGCGATTAACTAGATATTATTTTCAATGCTATGTTAATGTGTTTTCTTATTTTGCTCTTCAAATTGTGCTTTTCTGTGTTGTCGTGTGAAATATTGTGACAATAATGGCGCGTGAAAAACGTAACACTAGGCTCCAAAGTAAACAGAGAAATAATAGTGACGACGAGCGTAGCTTATCAGCACCACCGTGTAATGAATTAACAGACATTCAAAGTAGTAATTTGGTAATTGTGCATAGGGAAATGGAGCGGGCGGCAAATAATGGCGTAGACAGTGAAACAAGTAGTGAACAGGGAAGCATTATCGATCGATCGGTCGGCAATACCTCGCCTCAGGAATCCGAAATGACAGGACACATTCTCGCAAATACTGTAGATTCAGGTTTTGGGTCCTCGCCGTTTTCTCAAATAAGTCAAGACACATTTTCCGCTTGTCAAAATGTGAATGTTGCCGGTGCAAATTCACTGCCGAAAAGCACTGAGGAACATGTTTCAGACACCAGTGCATTGTTATTACAATTAATACAACAAATGGGACAAACACAGCAAAAGTTTCAAAAGTTAGACACAATGGAACAACACCAGAGACAAACACAGCAACAGTTAGACGCAATGGAACAAAATCTTCACACCACGCTTGAACAAACACGTGAATATTTAACTACTGAGTTACATAAAATCGAATCGAAAAGTCAGAAAGTCTGTAATGACGTAAAAACACAAATTTGTGAGTATTTCCAACCTATTTTTTCGCGTCATGAAAATGCATTACAGAATCACGAAGCA
The DNA here is from genome assembly GCF_023898315.1 of Schistocerca nitens. Classification (NCBI taxonomy): domain Eukaryota; kingdom Metazoa; phylum Arthropoda; class Insecta; order Orthoptera; family Acrididae; genus Schistocerca; species Schistocerca nitens. Next base: position 486,032,904 of record NC_064614.1, on the reverse strand, counting down.
GCCATAAAAGAACTGCAAACTGTTGTTCATGAAAATCATGAGACCTTGCAAGCTAAAATTGACTCAGTTGCATCTACCGATTCAGTTACGCAACTTGCTAAAACTCAGGAAAACTTAAAGGACACAGTAGATACTCTGAAAATTGGTTCAGAAAGACACATGGAGGAAATTAGTTCATTATCAGAGAAAGTAGTTGAACTTTCGGATCAGCTAAATAATTTATCTACGAAGGTAGATGATAATCTGAATGACACAAAACCGGTAGTCTTTAATGACACAGAAGAGTGCGAACAAATTAGGAAATTCAAACAAAATCAGAATCAAATTAATACGCAACACATGGCCGGCCGGAGTGGCCGAGCGGTTCTACGCGCTACAGTCTGGAACCGCGCGACCGCTACAGTCGCAGGTTCGAATCCTGCTTCTGGTATGGAAGTGTGTGATGTCCTTAGGTTAGTTAGGTTTAAGTAGTTCTAAGTTCTAGGGACTGATGACCTCAGAAATTAAGTCCCATATTGCTCAGAGCCAATACGCAACACCAAAGAGAAATCCGGGAAGTACAAGATCAGCTGACACAGGTAATACAAGAATTACGTATTTCAGAGGACGCTCGCGCCCCAATACGGGAAGAGGGACATAGAAATACGGAACAGCCACAAAATAATAACACAGCGCATTTCGGAAATTATGAAAGAAATTGGCAAGGATCACCGAATTTTGAAATGGAACCGCCGAAACGACGTAACAATGACCGATATGCGACTCGCCGACGTGATGATTTTGACCAGAAGCTGTTCATGACTAAACGTAAATTTAAAACATTTAAGAATTCTGGCAACGACATTCATCCACAAGCGTGGCTCCATCAATTCTCTCATTGTTTTCCTCCCAACTGGTCATTAGAGCACAGATTAGAATTTATGTGTGGCTACTTAGAGAATGAACCAGCTGAAAGAATGCGATTGGTCATTCACGATTGTCACAGTCAAGGAGAATTTTACCATGCCTTCCTCTCAGCATATTGGTCTCAAGCTACACAAGACCGAGTAAAACATAGCATCATGATGATGAAACACTTTGAACAATCTGAATTTTCCAGTCTTGTCAAATATTTTGAAGACATGTTGCATAAGAATCAATATCTTTCAAACCCATACAGCCCTTCAGAACTCATCCGCATTTGCTTAATGAAATTGCCTGAACATTTAAGAAATATTATTTTGGCAGGACGTTGCAAAGACGACATTGAAGCTTTTCAGGGACTCTTACAAGAATTAGAAATTGACACAGACAGTTGCGGGATGCGAAAACAGGAAAACAATCACTACAGGTCACATCCGTCACAATTCCGCGACGACAGAAACAATAACTGGACACGACAAGTCTATTCTTACAATGCAAATCGTGACCAAAACAGACACCACCCATATGACGACCACTGGCAGAGTAATAATAGTTACAGAGAAAGATCGCATTTCTGTAGTAATGAATATGACAGAGATTACCATAGAAACAGACAATATGGGAACAAAAACAATTATTATCAAGGGAGACAGATTAACTTCAGACGCAACAGTTCAGGGCGCAGTTACGATTCCAGGAGAAATTCTCCACCACATGACCGACAAACAAGAAACTATGTAAACTACCTACAAAACGACAGACCTGAATTCCATCAGAACTGGCGAGCGTCAAACAGGGCAGGGCACTCTCGACAAGGTGAATTTGTAGAAGTTAGGTCTCCTAATCCCAATAACGACACACGCCAACAAAGAGACAGACAATGACTCCCACCACAGGCAGCCACGTGCGCCGGCTGGCTCAGGGAAAAATTACATAGACGCTAACCTTGAGAAAAAGTTCAGCATTCTTTACCGATGTACCATATACCACATGATAATTCCACTGAAGCTGAAACTCTGCGTACTAGGAAGAGTAAAGGTTTACACCACATTTCACATATAAAACCGTTTATTGAAAGATAATCTGCTTTTTAACTTTGTCTTTGCCATAAAACTTTTCACTTCTCATTTCTAGTATGCATTGTCAGACTTAAAAACTGTTACCATGCAACAATGTTTGAAGTTAAATATCCAATCAAGAACCAAGAGAACTTATTTAAACAGAAATTGCGAATGCATTGTTATAGTGAACAGACATCACACTGTTATTGTGTGTGTACATTCTTGCTTGTTAGTTGCACGATTACATAACGACTATAAGGCTTACATACTTAGAACATATACTGGTACTGCTAATGAGATTTTAATGCAACATTTAGGTTTACTTGAAAATACATTCTGGATTTAAAGTACTTTCAGTGAGATACCAGATGACACAGTGGTTAGTTTATGTGACAGCTACACGATTTTATCACGACGCTACTAATGAGTGACAATTTACAATGTTGCTTTTGCAGTGTTTCTGTTTTATATTTGCACAGTTTTTCTGTATTATTCTGGAAAGTAAAACATGTTTTAGTAGTAACTTTTGTGGTATAGCTACAATGAGACAGCCTTTTCCGTAGCACAACAATATGTTACAGCACAGTCCTTTCTTCATCACAGCAATAAGCGTAATAACTAAGATATCTATATGCAAAGCATTTCACTTTTGTTTATTATGAGGTAAGTACATTGGCTTCTGCAGAACTTAGCTTTCGGAGGACAATAACTACGACACTTCCACAGAGATTATCTTACAGCAAGATGCACATTTAGCGCTACAGGACACGCATTTGAGTGATTAATTTTGTACTTAAACCATTTATTTTTGAAGATTTTTGAATTACAAAGAAAGTTTTCCGTGATACATTTCATTCCATTGCTGTAATCTGTAACACCTGAGGATATAATTACATTTATCCTCAGGGGGTACACACCTACTTTGTGTACCATGTGTTTGGCAAGCACAAGGAGCCCTAGCTAATATGGTGTTTGCTTATACAACTTTACACATAGGTACCATATTTTTCTAACACACAAATTACACAGCTATCTGATCATTTAACTGAGAGATAAACATTTTTTTTACTACATCAGTGACACATGTTTATGCAATTACACAGTTGGGTAACTTCACACTTATGAAATTGTATTTTGTCTGTACTTTCTGAACTGTTCATATTTTTCAGAACCATTGTGATACTATGAGAGCTTTGAATGATGTATTTGGTAAGGGAGCATGATTTTAAAGTAAGTTTGAGGTAGATGACACTATTGAAATGAGCAGAGAATTTTTTTTAGGTTTTGACATTATTGCAGAAAGCTACGACGTTTTTGAGATTTGACTGAGGTGTTATGATGTTATTTTTACGACGACGATGTGTATTATGCTGTTGAGGTATGTTTATGATTAATTAGCTGATGCTATATGAGGAATCTGATTATGCTACGTATTAATTATGATGAAATATTGAAGTGTCGACGCAAGATTGACGTGTTGACGAATATGTATATGTGTAATATGGTAAGGAATAATGAGTAGTGGTTAGGGACTCTGATTTGTGGAAAAGGATGTTGGAAACCAAGAATCGTACTGTAAGAGTTATGAAATGTGTGTAAATGCGTGAATGTATCACAGTGCCGACAAAAACTTTTTGAACACTGTTATATTCATAGGATTTTGTTTCTACACATTTGCAATGCAAATTCTCGACCTGTGAAATTTTTTATATGAGACTGTCACTGTAATGCAAACTGGTGTCGTAAATATTTTAGTATGAAAGTTAAGTAACCACCTTCACGTAATGAGTCGTGGGCACCCAGCTGCGCGACAGTCGCCTGGAAAAAAGCCATTAGTGTGTGCCTTTCAGAGGCACAGGTGAAAAAAAGGGGCCATTATCCTCGCTATTGACATTCCTTTGTAGAAGGCACCGCAAATACGACACGCTCAAACTTGAAAACATATGATAACACTGTGGAGCTCTTAATTTATGATATTTACTGAAATGCCTAATGAAATGTCGAGAAATATTTTTATGTCTATACACCTGATTATGACTACTGTCTTTCTAGTTGAGAGATTTTTTTACTACCTTATGAAATGCCATATGACTAATGAATGATGTTTCATGCCTTCCTTTGTACATATTTGCTCATTATCTTTAATATCTAGTTTCTAGCTGCACTGCAGCATTGGTTATTATAAAATTTAATAGATGTACTAATATCACGTTTATGATGTACTTTCTTAGAAAAGAGAGCACAAATAGACATTTCCCTGAACAGGAATTGAAAAATAATTTTTTTAATGACTTGGTAACTTTCTTGCAGAGTAAGTTTTTGTGATGCATCACTCTAGTTTTAAGATGTGACATAGGTATTAAAAATGGCCATTTTTACTGTAATATTTTTTCTGCTTGAGCTATGTCATGTTTAGATATAAGTTATTACATTTGCTGCTGCTGTTTGCCAGGGATAGTGCTATTAAATTTCACTTTACATTACTCTGTTAAGCCAGTTGTACTACTGATTTATTTTTCTTGTTTGGTGCTCATTGCCTTATATTAGTTGTAATATTGCTGCTTGCTTTGCCAATTTGCATTTTTTTGTCATTGCTGTTTGTGTTAATTGTTTTGTGCTGCTGCATTGCCTCGTCCCTTAGTTTAGCATCTGAGCTCAGTAGATTTAAGTTAGCTTAACATTGGGTAGGCCATATAAGAGAACAAGTTGTGATGAATTGGAAGAAATGCATTGAGAAGCTATAAGAAAATGGTTTGGCCAAAAAAGTATTTTGAAAGAGGATATGAACAAAAAAAAGTAGGGTTTAGGGACAACAGGTTTAGGTAGGATTTTCTGGGATATAAATGATGAGGTAAGATAATGGAAAATAAATAATGAGGTAAGAAATGTGTGAACATATAAATACAGAAGCATGGTTGGGTAGAATTTTTCTGGTGGAAACAAATGCTGAAATAAGAGGAAAGATATATGGAATGAAGTTTTGGGGTGGACTGCAGTACCAAATGTCACACTGAAAACAAACCCTGTCCTGTATTTTTGTGTTATTACACTATGTGAATTTGTGTTTTTCCTGTCTTAATGTGTTTAGCTAATAAGAGTTATGTTGTAGAATTTTTCTGATAATATGTTATTTTCCTTGTAAAGATGTTTAGACATTATTTATTCTGTTCTGTTTTAATGCTCATGTGTGAAGTTGATGTTTCGAAAGTTATTCTGATCTTTTATGTATGTACTCATGTCATAATTCCTGTAATACTGATGTATATGTTATTTCGATTCTTTTGTAAAGGTTGTACTAGAAATGTTATCTGTATTGTTATGTTCTTTAATGATGTATTTTGTACCTTTGTTATTGTATTCTTATGTTATAAAATTGTAATTGACACCAGTTCATCATATTATTAACTTGTGAGTTCCATTTCACTGCTCACGTTTCTGTTGGTCATAGTATATGGACAATATGTAAGAAGCAGTGACTGTTAGTGTTTGTATGTGTGTTAATAATTCAGCAAAGGACTGGATAACAGCATTGCTGGTTCTAAGGACAATTCCAAAAACTTTGTGAGTGCACAAGTGGTGGTTATGGACTTGCTATATTGTCGCAAGACTCTTCGATGGTGATTGTGCACCTGCACAGTCGCAGCAGATGGCTGCTGGCCATCTATACAAGGACTACAGTGGGTCTACACCTTAGATGATCCATCAATACCATTATTTCTACAAGGACTGCAGTGGGTCTACACCTTTGGTGTGGCTCTGTTGTGGCCCATTACCTGTCTGCATGTCGAGAGTCAGCACTGTCTTTCCATTGGAAGGACAACACTACTTCTTCAAGACTGCATGGAAATCCTCTACTTCCGTGTGCATTTTCTTTTACTGCTCAGACTTTGAGAAAAACACTGCAAATTTACTGTGATGAATGATCAGGACTGTCTTTATGGACTGTGAGAAAATTTTAGCTTTTGACCAACATTGTATCAATAAGTATGTGGATTTGATATCTTTGTTATTGTAATTATGAAAAATTTTATCAAATCATTATTGGCCACTGCCCAAAACAATTTGTAAACTTTTTTGTGGGGAGCATGGGGGCTATGTAAGTAGGCTGTTTATGTTTTCTTATTGGCGGCGTTACGTGGCGCTCTGTATGAGAGTCGCTGGCTGTGCTGTGTGCAGTCTGTGGCTGGTTTGCATTGTTGTCTGCCATTGTAGTGTTGGGCAGCTGGATGTGAGCGGCGCGTGGCGTTGCGCAGTTGGAGGTGAGCCGCCAGCAGTGGTGGATGTGGGGAGAGAAATAGCGGAGTTTTGAAATTTGTAAGACTGGATGTCATGAATTGCTATGTATATTATGATTTTTCAAAACTATTAAGGTAAATACATTGTTTGTTCTCCATTAAAATCATTCATTTGCTAACTATTCCTATCAGTAGTTAGTGCCTTCCATAGTTTGAATCTTTTATTTAGCTGGCAGTAGTGGCGCTCGCGTTATTGCAGTAGTTCGAGTAACGAAGATTTTTGTGAGGTAAGTGATTTGTGAAAGGTATAGGTTAATGTTAGTCAGGGCCATTCTTTTGTAGGGATTATTGAAAGTCAGATTGCGTTGCGCTAAAAATATTGTGTGTCAGTTTAAGCACAGTCATGTATAATTTTTCAAAGTGGACGTTTCAACGGGACCGATGACTAAGCAGTTTGGTCCCTTCCTCCACACTCCCTCCTTTAAACGAACCAACCGATGCTGCGTCGCACATTCATCATTTACGACAGGCAGGTCGCCGCTTGTCAAGACACACTACAGACATTTCAGCACCCTCCGCGACCTTGATGGCTAGCCACCTTCCCCAGAAGTGCAAACTGAACGCAGTACGTTTAAGGATTGAGTAGAAGGGAGAACCGATAGAGGTACTCTAAGTACCCTCCGCCACACACCGTCAGGTGGCTTGCGGGGTATGGATGTAGATGTAGATGTAGAAGGAGAAACTATCAGCAAATACTCGTCAGAAATTACATGTGGCTGTTCTGCGTGCCCGCAGACCTGAATCGTGTGGCGGGAGAATCCCACCATGCATCATATTGTTTACGATCGCAGAAACAGCTGACAGAACTTAGTCACCGAACTCGTAGATCACGGTGTGCAGCGGGTCACCTGCCAAGCGGACATAGTCGATATCTTTCTCGAAAATCATCACCGAATCTACCATGCCGATGATAGGGTCGTCCTGGACTTCGATACTGTTGCTGTGGACGATTCCACGCGCTCTCATTCTCGAGGAGGAAGCTGCGTTAATGGAACCTTTCGTCTCCGAGGAGGTCACTACCGCTATATTCAGCGGTACGAAGTGCAAGTCGCCAGGCATCGACGAACTCCCTACTGAATTGCATAGAACGTTTTGTGGTCTGATATCTATACGATAGACGGAGATGTATTATGATCACGTCTGCAGTTGCGATTCCACAAGCTTTTGTCGAGGCCATTATTGTCCCTGTCATAAACCGATGCCTGGGATTACTACGACCCAGTACCACCCTACCAGATTTTTGCGCGGTTATTGGTGGCGGGCTGCAGACCGCTCCTACCAAGTGTCCTCTCCACCGAGAAAACTACGCCAGTTGGCACAGTTAACGTTCAGACTTCTACTGGAGACGTGAAGCGATTTCGCTGGCAGAGGTATTTAGACTTCGAATGGCAATCTTAGCCGTGGAATTTGACAGTGCTTCTGACGGGGCGCGCCATGTATTTCTATATTCTGTCTTGGAACGGATGGGCTTCTCTGCCCGGTTCATGTGCGTCCTTCGGCGGCTCTTTAGCAGTGCGCGTTCGTAAGTTGACGTTAGTGGGCGTGTGACGGGTCCGATACTGGTTCAACGGTCGGTCCTCCAAGGCTGCCCCTATCCGTGTACCTTTATGCGGTGGCGTGGAGCCGCTCATAGACCTACTGACGACCCAGTTATCTGGACTCTCGTTATGCAGTTACACCTCCCAACGTCCTGCTTAAGGAGATGACCTCCTGCTGCTGGTTACTTCTCGGAGGAGGTCGCATAGGTCCATGGCACCATTATGCCTTATGGGTGGGCGGCGTGAAGTGTAACGAATGTGAGCAAATCCACTGCGCCCCTGCCCTGTGTCCAACATCTCTATCTTGGGGTCACCTTTACGTCATCAACACGCCGTGCGGCTGCGGTCGACTTCCGTCAAGTTCTGAGGACTACCCATATGATGAGCAGTCGCAACTTCCTACGCCACCTCGGTGTTTTCAGCTTGTTGCCTACCTGAGTGCCAATGTGGCATCCAGAATAGTCCATATGGCGCACGTTTTACCCATGCTGATTATGAAGAACGTAATGTTCAAGAGGCATTCGGATATTTTATAACGACTGGGCGCATCTTCAAACTCCACTGCGACACACTTACTCGCCCCTCACCCCCGCGTTCAGGAAGGTGAGGCCTTACGAACATATGCTATATGCTCGGCACTTTACGTGGCCACGATACAGTATAAACAATGGCGCAATGTCGAGGCCTCCATTACGTACTATTTACTTGCCGTCCTTGTTCCAGTGTCCCCCTCTCCGCCGGTCCCGGTCCGTAACATTATGCTTACCAAATGTACCATATCACGATGTATGAAAAGTCTCTAGTGGTTAAGCTTTTACTATCGTTGCACACCTACGTAACCTTTTGGCGGCCGAGGCAACAGAGGGCGCTGATCATTGATCTCTCTTTTCTGCAGTTATTTTGTCATATAGACATTTTATATTTCATATGTAATTTATAGGTTGCTATACGCAGTGTATTATGTATATTTTATTTTTGGCCGTAAATTCACCATAAAAGTGTCAGAACAGGTACGCTTTACCTAATTTATCTGTACATTTCCCAATTTGTATGAGAACATATCGTAATATGGAATGCTGTATTGTTTTGAAAGATAAACTGCCCACTGGGAGTATACATTATTTTTTGTATTGTTGATCTGAAGATGGTCATTACCGACTGAAACCGGTCATCGTCGAAGGAATTTATATTGTGATCAAAGACTGAAATAACAGAACATTTTACAGTACATGGATCACTGTTTATATTCGCGACTATGTCGCAGCTGGTGACATTTTGCTTGGGTTTGCACACCTTGCGGCGTTCATTGTGGAGCTCAGTTATGCTCACTCCGAACTGCCATGAACGCATCGGCCGCGGGAAAAGAATTTCTACATCCTTTCCCTGCGTAGTGTCGCCTGTAACGTCGTAGAACGTAAGTTCCCTTTGTTACTGTGGTCTGTCATTTGGCGGCACATTCATCAGTTTGTTTTCAACGCATTTCAGATCGACATTGTATGATTCGCCCTATGTGAAGTACCCAAATAATCAGCGGTCCCATGCCATAAGACTGGAGGACTTTACCCTCTGCGCCGTCCGTCGTAGTGTCGACGACGACCATCTGTTCGAATGTGTAGCCATTGTGGATATCTAGTTGTTAGGGCGACAGATGGTCACGTGTTTTCTACGAGTGACGCTTCATGTTATTGATTCAGTCCTTTATTTACCCATCGGTGGAATATTTTCAAGCAACAATGCCTCTGGAGGTTCTCTGGGTCAAATGCATATCTAATGAAGATGCTCATGACTCGTACCTTGATTTTTGTCAGTACTTGCAGACTGTAAATGCGTAGATTACGCTGTTCCCGTTACCTCGCGTACCTTGCCAATTATCTTCACAGTGTTTTTGCCGCGCCCCCACTAAGTTGGCGTGGCAAGCGCCCGCCCGATTCGGAACGAAACATGACGCGTCTGCTCCTTGGACTCGGCTCACCTGCCATTCTTTATCACCTTGTGGGGTTTCCGGGGTTTCGGATGGATGAATAGTTTTTTCTTCTGTATTTAAGTGCAGAAAAATAAATCAATAAATAAATGTCAGTAGAGCGCTTGCTCGCGAGATGCAAAGGTCACAGGTTTGAATTCCGGTCTTGAACGCAGTTCTGTCAGCAAGTTTCAAATCAGCTTATACTAGGCTACACAGTGAAAATTCATTCTGGCATATTTTTTGTCTGAGACTATCGCTTCCTTACTTACAGGTAGTAACACTAATAGTTTGCGCACTGCGACAGTCGTTCGTTATTTTAATGAAGGAACTTTCTCCACATTACGCTAGGTGGTGTATTTTGGTGTTTTACGCGATATTCTACGATTGGGGGAAATGGAAATTAAAAGCCGATTAACTTCAAATGACAGCTCAATGTTGGACCTATGAGGAAATGTCACGAGGGATTCCAGCGTGTCAGCTGCTTCGACGGGAGCAACGTCCTGGTGATGAGGCATACAGTGCCCAAGAAAGTCCTCGTCAAGGGAACAAAGATGTCCTCCTCTTTTTCGGTCTCCAAACTTTGAAGAGAACTTCTCAAAATAACGAAAGAAAACTGTATACATAATTAGGATATGAGCACAGTTCCCCGGTTCTGCACTAGCTTTCTAAATCCCGCGCATACTTTTGTCATGTATCCAGTCTTCCATATTTATTTCGAATAGCGAAAAATCGGTGATAGCACGCGGTGAAATACCTCACACGCAAACTACCTCAGACACACGGAGTACTCATGTAACTTTCGATTTTTATTGAATGTTTTAAGATTCCGCTAACATACGTCAAGCTACCTTGTGTTTCTTTTTATTTTTTTGTGAAATTTATTCCATTAAGATGTATAATTATGTTTTAAAATGCGTTTTAATAAGTTCTGCAGAGAAAAATATCCATCAAAGTTGTAAAATAGTAAGGTAAGTACACATATTTACATGAATTTGGATGACAAAGGATGTTACACTATACGTAGTAATGAGCTGAAAAAAAGACACATGACGTAATTCCGTCAGATGTAGATGCCTTTTTACATTTCTTATAAATCTGTTGTAATGACCCATCTGAAGGCGCAAAAGAAAATGTAACTTGTTACTGAGGTATGCATCTCCTATTTTCAACTCACCTCCCTTATGCTGTTGTTGTTAATTTTTTTAGTTTCACGTATATTTTTGTGGGACTAGAATTATTACTCACATCAATTAATTACGAAAGTAAATGCGTTCACTTAAAATTACTTCGAAGATCAAAACTTTTCTTTCGAGAGGCCTATAGAATCGTTAATACTTGGAAATGGATGTGAAACTCAGATAATACATTTCTGTTAAACATTTTTGTTATTATCTGTTTTAAGGTATGTTGGAGATTTGAAATTGAGAATATTTTTAATTGCATCAGCGACATCTTTTCAAGTTTCATCTGTCACTTTCCAGATTTGCAAAGATATTAGTTTGGGTACATATTAAATCGTATATTTAATTGTGCTTTTCAAGTATCCTGAATCCATCTCTTCTAAATCAGCTTTCCATAAACAATCAGTAGCAAGTAAAACATGAAAACTTGTAAAGTCCTTCTCAAGTAGTTAAATAATTCGTTTATAATTTATTCTCGAACATTTCCTTCATTAATGATGTTGGGAACTTACTATTCTTGGTACATATTTCACATAATTCTTCAGTTCTCTCTCCTCCATTCTGAAATGTGGCTACTTGCGGACGGTGAGTTTGTGGTGTTACCTTTTTATTATTATCTTCTCATTATCTATTGAAACAACATCGCCTTGTAATGAAATTTTAATTTTTCACCAAAAGCACATTCAACACAGCGGGAAAATACACGTCTTTCGTATCAAGACAAGAGAGAGAGACCTCCATTCGTTCTTAAAAACAAAAAAGCTACGCAAAAGTAAAAAAAAAGAACAAAATTATTTACAAAATCGGTCGCTGGCGCAGCGCTCTTCTGCGTGCGCGATCGTAAAATATAACTTTGTATTGGCGGAGGCGCGGAAGTCAAAGTACCATTACAATGCCTCCTCTACTGACACGCTCCGCAAGCGAGCGTGGCAGTATAGAAAATTTACATAGATACATACATATATGAGAAAATAAGAAATTTACATATTACAAAAAAAATATTTCTGAGCACAATGTTCTTTGCATATCAGTCTTTGTATACAGTCTTTTTGGTGTATACCTTCTTTAGGAGTCGTAACATTAATGTCTTTGAATTGCAGCGTATTGTCGTTGCTTAGCACAGCGTTTGAATTCAGTTCACATGATTCGTGTTTACAATGGAATTAATTCGAACAATAAATGTTTCTATTATATTGCTCCAATGTCTTTAAACGTAGTATCGGATTCTGAGTGTGTGTGTACTGCCTGGATCTCTTGCATGTGACTTGAAAAAAAAAAAAAAAATCCAAAGTTTGTTCAATGTGTCAACACGAAAATGTGATCTCCAGCAGTCGAATTTTGGTGGCGTCTACCGGGGTATAAATGGTCAATGAGGGCACAGGAAACACCTCACTGCCTACGACAGGTGATGAGCTTGTCTTTTACACCAACCTGAAGACCTGCCGGCTTCCACAACACCATACACTTCAAAGCATATTGACACTACGTATTGCTTGACCAGTGTTCCATCATGTTGGTTTCTTCTTTGCATTTGCAGTTCCATTTATATGAATCATGTGCTACATGCACAAGTCCTTTGCAGCTCATTAACATCTCCTTAAAATACATTTCTTGATATAGTAAGTACATAAATATACAAATATTTACAATTAATCATTACATGAGATACATTGTTGTCATACAGTACATATACAGAATTAAATGAAAAATATAGTAAATTTTTACGTTACATTCAATACCATTGTGCTGACATGTGAATTACATTACATTCAGATTGCAATATACATTTTATTTATTTTATTTGTTAGCTCTTTTTTTTTTTTTCGTTACACTTGCAACATTTGAAGATAATTGTGGCAACTCGCTAGAATATTCAACTTAAAATTCATCTTGCCTCCTGGAATAAAATTTACACATATTTCAAGCTTCAAGACAGCCCTCTGTAGGAGGATAGGTTCATGGGATGGTTGCTGACTACTTCATAAATACTAGTAAAGTCATCCCCTACAATGGACTACACAAAATAAAATATGATAAATAAAATACATGTTAACTTAATATAATGTAAAAGTTCCTATACCTAATACCGTTTCTAAGTGTGGTGTCCCCACTATTGCTGTTTCTAAGAATGGTACCCCTCTATCACCATTTCTAAGAGTGGTGCCCCTCTAAATATCTTAGGATCCTACAAGTATGTACATCAGTGTGGTAAGTATATATATATATATATATATATATATATATATATATATATATATATATATATATATAATTCAAGTCAATCATGTTCCTATAAAGTTTGTGTAGTTCATCTCCTTCCTTTCATGAGTATCAAGTAATATAAATAAATGTTTTACTTAATAGATAAATAAATCTTCTTAGATAATTGCTGCTGCGTTCCATGCTGTATATCCATTCTGTATTTACCTTGTGGTACCTGTAAAATTCTATTCATAAATAAATTTGTGTGTATGTCTCTCCATACTGTCAGATAATCACGAATTATATAATGTCAAATATTTTATCAACATGTATAAATTTTTCTAGGGGAGGGATGAGAGTATGAGCCGCAACAGAGGACTGACGTTTTGTTTTCTCCTTATTCTCCTTTCTACACTCCTGGAAATGGAAAAAAGAACACATTGACACCGGTGTGTCAGACCCACCATACTTGCTCCGGACACTGCGAGAGGGCTGTACAAGCAATGATCACACGCACGGCACAGCGGACACACCAGGAACCGCGGTGTTGGCCGTCGAATGGCGCTAGCTGCGCAGCATTTGTGTACCGCCGCCGTCAGTGTCAGCCAGTTTGCCGTGGCATACGGAGCTCCATCGCAGTCTTTAACACTGGTAGCATGCCGCGACAGCGTGGACGTGAACCGTATGTGCAGTTGACGGACTTGGAGCGAGGGCGTATAGTGGGCATGCGGGAGGCCGGGTGGACGTACCGCCGAATTGCTCAACACGTGGGGCGTGAGGTCTCCACAGTACATCGATGTTGTCGCCAGTGGTCGGCGGAAGGTGCACGTGCCCGTCGACCTGGGACCGGACCGCAGCGACGCACGGATGCACGCCAAGACCGTAGGATCGTACGCAGTGCCGTAGGGGACCGCACCGCCACTTCCCAGCAAATTAGGGACACTGTTGCTCCTGGGGTATCGGCGAGGACCATTCGCAACCGTCTCCATGAAGCTGGGCTACGGTCCCGCACACCGTTACGCCGTCTTCCGCTCACGCCCCAACATCGTGCAGCCCGCCTCCAGTGGTGTCGCGACAGGCGTGAATGGAGGGACGAATGGAGACGTGTCGTCTTCAGCGATGAGAGTCGCTTCTGCCTTGGTGCCAATGATGGTCGTATGCGTGTTTGGCGCCGTGCAGGTGAGCGCCACAATCAGGAATGCATACGACCGAGGCACACAGGGCCAACACCCGGCATCATGGTGTGGGGAGCGATCTCCTACACTGGCCGTACACCACTGGTGATCGTCGAGGGGACACTGAATAGTGCACGGTACATCCAAACCGTCATCGAACCCATCGTTCTACCATTCCTAGACCGGCAAGGGAACTTGCTGTTCCAACAGGACAATGCACGTCCGCATGTATCCCGTGCCACCCAACGTGCTCTAGAAGGTGTAAGTCAACTACCCTGGCCAGCAAGATCTCCGGATCTGTCCCCCATTGAGCATGTTTGGGACTGGATGAAGCGTCGTCTCACGCGGTCTGCACGTCGAGCACGAACGCTGGTCCAACTGAGGCGCCAGGTGGAAATGGCATGGCAAGCCGTTCCACAGGACTACATCCAGCATCTCTACGATCGTCTCCATGGGAGAATAGCAGCCCGCATTGCTGCGAAAGGTGGATATACACTGTACTAGTGCCGACATTGTGCATGCTCTGTTGCCTGTGTCTATGTGCCTGTGGTTCTGTCAGTGTGATCATGTGATGTATCTGACCCCAGGAATGTGTCAATAAAGTTTCCCCTTCCTGGGACAATGAATTCACGGTGTTCTTATTTCAATTTCCAGGAGTGTATTTAATGGTGCATTAGTTCAGTTCAGTAGACGAGCTTTAATTATGTCACTAGATGACTGCTAAATATGTTCTCTTAAATAATTCTTCCAATCTGAAGTGTCAAGCCTACATAACTCCAAAAATTTCATTACAAGTTCCCATTAGATTAGTGTTAAAGTGTTATAGATTTAAATCTTCTGGTATATTTCCAACAGTGGCTGCTGTAAATAATTCTTTCCACATAAATCTATACTTTCACCTTTAGTTATAAGAATATATAAGACACCACATAAGTTATTATCTCAGGCATACCAATCTTTCAATAAATAATTTTCTTTCCACTACTTTCATTCTGTATTCCAAGAGTACATGTGATATAGCGTTCAAATCTAGTTTCTCTCCTCTCAACATATTCTCAATCACTCATAACATTCTCACCTATCCATTATTCATTCTTCACAAAATAACATACTTATTCCTCAGCATTATATATATATTTTCCTTTTATTCATCACCACTTTACCTCTCTCCATATTACTATTTATCCTCTTATTAAACTAAAATTACATTCACTCATCTCATTCAGTCACTCACATCACTCATATCAACATTACTATTATCACATGCCTCCTAAAGAAAATAATTCTGTTCAGTTCTCTGCCTCCTCTAATGTGTATATGCCTCAATAGCAACTCCTCTTATAACCAAATATCTTATTAGCTATTGGATGGTTCACATTGCTTTCTAGACTTACCTGCATTCATTAGATTGTAAGTATCTGTATAACTTACATGTAGGCTCATCATAACTGTATATCATATTAATTATCTTCTTCTCATTGGCTAACATTTTACTGTATGTATTTTTTCAAATGTCTGTGTGGATGTAGACCTCTGGGTTTATGTGTTAATGGATATTCTAATGAATAACAGCCAGGGTGTGGAATATTTGCAATTCGGTATGGTCCAGAGTATAAGATCTGCCATTTCCTGTTTAAATGTTTCAGTTTTGTGGGTTTAGGATGTGTTCTTAGTAAAACTAACTCATCAAGTTGAAATGTTTGTGCTTTCCTGACACCTCTGTCATATTTCTGCTTTCTTTCCTTAGCTTTGTCACATAATGTTGAGTAAGCTTGTCTTACCTTTTCTTCTAAACTAACATGATTTGTTGTTGCTGTAAGTTTAGGTAGAGGGTCTGTCCATTCATTTCTTTCTGTTTTATCCATAATTAATTCAGTTGGTGTGTATCCAGTAGAAATGTGAGTTAAATTGTTCACTATTTGTTCAAATGGTGCTAGGTATTCTACCCATTTTGTGTGCTTCTCTGGTGTGTGTGTTCTCATAAACTGTCCAAATTCTCGAAATGTTCTTTCTACTGGGTTTCCTGCTGCGTGAAATCTTGAAATTAAAATATGTTTAACATTCTGTTCTTCAATAAATGTCTTCCATTTTAAACTGGTAAAATATACTGCATTATCCGTGATCATAACTTCAGGTTTTCCTATTCTTACAAAATAATCTGGTAATAGCAGTGGTAGAAACTGAACATAAAGCATATAATTTTAAATACTTTGTGAAAACATCTAACACAGCAAGGATGTATTTCATTCCTCCACGTGCTTGTGGATAGGGTCCTGCAATATCTAAAGAAATTAGCTGTAATGGCCTCTTAGGTATGATTGGGTGCAATTCATTCATGCTTGTGCGATTAGAATATTTGGCTTTCTGACATATGATGCATTTCCTAATATTACTCAATACTCTTCGCCTTAAATTTGGAAAGTAGCAATATTGTATAATCTTATCTGTACATCTGGTTACACCATAGTGTCCCCAAGTTCTGTGTGTAAATAAAATAAAATCATCAACATGAGCTTCAGGTAAGCAAACACACCAATGCTGTGATTCAGGGTTTCGTCGGTGGAATAATACTTCTTTGTGCAACGTGTAATATTTTTCAAGATGTGGGTCTGTTCCTGCACGTAATTTATTCTTTATCTGGATCCACCTGGGATCATTGTCCTGCAATATGGCTAACTTCCTGCACATGTTTTTGTAGTAAGGTGCAAATGTACCGTCATACATGAGTAAAATTTTAAAATCTGATGTTTGTTCTGTCACATCTGAAAATTCTTGTAGGCCTTGTGGCAAACGAGATAGAGCATCAGCTATAATGTTGGATTCTCCTTTTATATATATAATATCAAAATCATATTCTTGTCGTGATGCACACCAGCGTGCAAGACGTGGATGTAATAACTTGCATGATAGCAGGAAAGAAAGAGCTTGATGATCAGTATAAAGCTTAGTACGTTTTCCCCGTAGAAAGTAGCGAAACTTGCGAAACGCCCATACTATGGCAAGTGTTTCGCGCTCGGTCACTGAATATGACTTTTCGCATTCAGTGAGCGTGCGGCTAGCAAAACTTATAGGTTTGATGACTGTTTGTTCATTTTCTACATGAATTTGGAATAAAAATGCTCCGAGCCCATAGGAACTTGCATCTGTTACTAGGCAAAAGTCTGACGTCATGTCAGGATGACATAACAACGGTGCATTAACTAAAGCATTCTTAATCGCTTCAAAATCTGTCTGACAGAACTCTGTCCATTTCCAAATATTATTTCTTTTGAGTAAAGATAGAAGATGTGGACTGTTAAGAAGGTGGTAGGGTACAAATTTCCTGAAGAATGAAGATAGACCAAGAAAGGCTTTGAGTTGTTTACGATTCTGTGGGGATGGAAAATTCTTTATTGCATCAATTTTTCTTGAGTCTGGATAAATGCCTTCAGTTGATATGATGTGACCAAGGAATTTGATTTCTCTCCTCCCTAATTTCGTCTTTGATAAATTGATAGTGACACCTGCGTCAGAAAATTTAGTCAGAAGTTGCTTCAAAAGATTTACATGTTCTTCCCAAGTAGTGGTGGCAATGACAATGTCGTCAACATAAACTGTGATTTGCGATAACAATTGTGGTCCAAGAACAGCATCTAAGGCTTCAATAAATACTCCAGCACTGACTCGTAGACCAAAGAGTAGAAAACAAAATTGATAACCACGCCCCTCACATAGAAATGCAGTGTATTTACGACTGTTTTTATGGAGGTTCACCTGCCAAAATGATGAGCGGAGGTCGATATTGGTTAAATACTGTACATTATGAAATTTTAAAAGTTGTTCTTCCAAATTAATAGGTCGTGTGTTGATTGGGATTATAACTTTGTTAATTTCTCGTGCATCCAGCACTAACCTTAACTACCATCCTCTTTATTAACTGCTAGGATCGGACTGCAATATGGTGAATGTGACCTTTCAATGATACCCCAAGCTTGCATTTTTTCAATCTCTTTCAAAACTGCGGATTTCTTTGACCAAGGAATATTATAATATGTTCTACAGTATGTTTTGTGTGGTTTAACATCCATCTCATAAGTATAGCCTCTAATAATTCCAGGTTTCTCCACAAATACCTCAGCAAATTGCTGCAAAACTTCAAGTAATTCAAGTTGTTGTTCCTTCGTCAGATATTCAGATTCTGTGCATTTCTCATATAAATTATTAGGTTTAATTCCCTGAGATATAGCTTCATTAAAAGTTAAATCACATATGTTTATTGCTGGTGGATACAGAAAATGTAACTGTTCAAATTTACCTTGTTTACTGTTTAAGTTTTTACCCTGTGTTAACTCTATTGTCAGTTGTTGTTGGTTTACGGTTAAATGACATTTCCCTTTCCCTAAATCTATGATTGCTTGATATTCATTCAAAAAGTCAATTCCTAATATGCAATGCATAACTAATTTGTCTACTACCAGAAAACTGTAATTGAGTGGTATATTTGAAAATGTGAAGTTAATTAGCACTTGAAATTTCACATTCTTTGATTTGTTACCGGTGGCACTTATAATGTGACAATTCTGTACTGGCAATGCTTGTATGTTCATTATTTGTTTGAGTTCATTATATAAGGACATTGAAATGACACTTGCTGCTGCTCCTGTATCTAACATTACTTCCACTTCATAACTACCAATCATAACTCGTGTTATAGCCTGAATAATCTTCTTTGTTTTACTGGTACTATTAAAATCTACATCCTGATATAATTCTTTTTCTATTTTCTTACTGTCATCATATCGGAGAAAACAAATCGTCGGTTCCGTTGCGCTCTGCTCCCTATTGACCGTAACTCGAGCGCTTAGCTCGGTCGTCGTTCGTTTTCCGGCAAATTCGGTTGTTGCTGCGGGTTGGGTTCATTGCCCAACTCAATAATATTTACATTTCTGTCGCGCGTCACCCAAGTATCAGCTGTTTGGTTGTTGACATTACCCCGCGTCGCATTGGGAGTTCCGTTAGGTACAAATTGAGGGTTGCTGTATTGCCTGTGTCGTGGCGGTTGTCCATTGTGATTTCCCCATACATTATTTCGCCCATGACTGTAACTGGTATTGTCATTACTGTTATTCCTGCAATACATGTTTGGGTGTTGTTGGATGTTGTTTCTCTGAAAATATCCTGGATGGTACCTGTTATCGTCTCTTCTTTGATCTCTATAATTTCGGTTCGTTCTTCTGTTGTTATTTTGAATATAACTGTTATTGTTCTGATTGTAATTACTGTTCGGATAACCATTATAGTAATAATTACTGTTTCCTTGCCAATGCTGCGAGTTGTTTCTCCTAATATTGAATGGATTTGTCCCAGTGTAGTGCGAATTGTTTCTCTGAGTGTTTTGTTGTGGTGTCGGAGGCGGATTCCAATAGCCTCTGTCATTTCTGTTGTGCGTACGCGAATTGCTTGGATGGATCGGATACAATTGATTGAAATTCCTGATCTCATCTCTGTAAACAACATCTATCTCATCAACATAACTGAAAAAATTCTTTATGTTGTCCTCGGACACTCCTATTAATTTATCACGGTAAGGAAATGGTAAGTGGCTTTTAAGTGTTCTAATTACGTCTGGTAAATCTGCTGGTTTTGTCCAATATAATGTTTTGTCTAGGTAGCGTTCAAAGTATTGTCGTAAAGTCTCTTTCTTCGGGTTGTAAATTTCTGGATTGTATACTTCTCGTTTTAAACTTTGCTGTTCTGTGATCGACCAGAATTCCTCAAGAAATGCTTGTTCAAACTGTTCAAATGTTAAACATTGTCTTTTAATTGCTGCTCCCCACTTAGCTGCTCTTCCACGTAACAAATTTGTAACATATCGAATTTTGTCGGCCTCCAACCAATGTCTCGGGAAAATACCATCAAAAGAGCGGATGAAAACAATCGGATGCACTTTGTCTTTCTCATCACATGAAAATGTCTGAAAGTATCCATGTCGTACTAATGTTTCATCAGCTACTCCCGATGGTATTATGGGTCCTGTATTTTGTGTCAAACTGTGCATAGTATGTGGTGATGTCTGATAGTAATTTTGATCTTGTGGTAGCATTGAAAATGGTTCATTGGGATTTGTGTCACTCATTGGTAATTCTATTTTCGGCTGTGTGCTGGGTCTAGCATTATTATGATTCTCATTTATGTTTTGGTTGTCTGTTATGGGTTTTGGTATCACTGACGAACCTGGTATTACATTCTCTTTAAGTTTACGTACCTCTTTCTGAATATTATCTGTTTCTCCCTTTACTTGTTCCTTTGTCTTATCTAAAATGATCTGTGTCATTGTCTCAAACTTCTCATCTAAATAATCATCACATAATTTGCATTCATGTACAAGTTTTTCTGCTAGAGTTGTGTCATTCTTTAAAGATGCTACATCTGCTCTGTCTTCAAGCTTTTCTAACTTTTCCTGTAAGGATTTCTGCTCCAATGTTACATCATTTAATCTGTCTGAAAGGTCTGTAATCGTCAGGTCTAAGTGTTCTTGGTTTGTTTTTACGGAATTGTGTGACTGTCGTAATTCGTCAACTTGGGTACTGGTTTTCTGTTGTTCAAAAACTACTGTTAACAATTTCTCATTACATCGTTGTAAGTCAGTTTTTGTCTCGTCACTGAATTCCACAAATACCTTTTCTTGTCTCGTAACCTTGTCTGATAAATCAGTAAATTTCCTCCCAAGACTACTGGTGGTTTCTGTCAAGTCGGCAATTTGTCTCGATTGTTTTTCAAAATTTTGTTTTATGTCCCGTGTCAGTTCATCGAATTTAGTGTCAAATCTTTTGTCTAAAGTGTCAAATTTTTTGTTTTGGTCACCAAGTAACCTCAGGATCTGGTTGAGCATGTCAGAGTCCTGTGTCTTAGTTTCGTCATTTTTTCGTGCCTGATTGATGTCTGGTTCTGAAGTTGACGTTGTCAATGTCACGTTTTGTCGCGTAGTACTCACTCTCCATTCGCCTGTATATCTGTTTGAATATAGGGGTTGTTGTCTTAATCGATCCGGTAAAATTATGTCTTGAACATCCTCCCTATTAAGTTCAATATTCATTTGACTGTCGGACATGTTTTGCAATGTGTCACTTTCACTAAGCTCGTCCGCGGAAACAATTTCTACGCGTCTAGCGTCCATCTTGCGATTTTCATAATTAATTGCAAATAAAATTTTCCAACGGTAAAAAAAATTTTTTTTTTAAATATGATATGTTGAAATCTGAAATTTCTCTTATGGAAATGGATATTTCTATATGATTTCTAATTAGAAATGGAATTATTAAACTGGTACTGAAATTTCCCTCTCACAAATAAATGACTGTGAATATGCTCTTCACTCACCATTTCCAATAATAGTAGTAAATCAATTTTAACTACAATCTGAAAAAAAATTTCGAAATAAATGGATCGGAATAAAGGAAGTACAGATGGCTGCTTGAAACTGGAAAAATGTAAATTTCTGTACTCACCAATTTTTTTCAGTCTTATGTTGCAAATGTAGCTTCAAATATAGTTTTCAATCCAAAATTTTTCTTTCGCGTCCGTGAAAATTATTTTATGGAACGTTATCCTTTTCCCATTTTTTTTACCAAATTAATTTCCTCAGCGTGAAAATGAAAATTAACACGAATTAATAACAGGGAAAACAATATTGTTGTAAATTTCATGCACGTAACATTACAATTGAAATGAATGAGACTTAGTCCAAATTCATTTTCTGATGCTATTAAGTGGTTAAAATTAGATAAAATGTCCAAAATTTATAATAACTGCACCTGTATCAAATCCAAACTGCACTTGTATCAAATCCGAACTGCACTTGTATCAAATCCGAAGATTGCAAGTCCTGTCACGGTCGCCAATTTTGGTGTTACCTTTTTATTATTATCTTCTCATTATCTATTGAAACAACATCGCCTTGTAATGAAATTTTAATTTTTCACCAAAAGCACATTCAACACAGCGGGAAAATACACGTCTTTCGTATCAAGACAAGAGAGAGAGACCTCCATTCGTTCTTAAAAACAAAAAAGCTACGCAAAAGTAAAAAAAAGAACAAAATTATTTACAAAATCGGTCGCTGGCGCAGCGCTCTTCTGCGTGCGCGATCGTAAAATATAACTTTGTATTGGCGGAGGCGCGGAAGTCAAAGTACCATTACAAGTTTCCATTACTTCTACCGCTTTGAGAACAAGACACATTTCTATAATTGTTATGAAAAATTAGGGGTTCGATTAACGTTACTTATTATATCAATGAGCATTGTTTTAAGTGAGGTTGTGACTTGTACACTGAGAAAAATGAAATTTGTTACTGACATTTCTTGATTTTTGAATCTACTGTAAGATACCAAAAGTGTTTTTATTTATGTCAACATTTTTCATTAATATAGTCTATGTCTCTTTATGTCTGTACACTAATACAGTGATTTTCCTTAGCTGAAACGCATACTGAGCTATTTTAAAGTTGTTCATTACCAGATAGTAAATGTATTTCAACAGTTTTCCGTTATGTTATTCACCGAATATGCTCTGAAGTGACTTCCTTACTGTGAAATATGAATATGATCTGATTTATGGCATAACTGCCTGAAAATGATTAATATATTAACGTATTTGATATTATGGCCTTACCAAGTCGAGAGCTTGTGCCATTTGACGATATAAGATTCCTTTATATTTCAATAACTGTGGTTACACCAATGAGAAATAGATTAGTAGGCAGTTGAAGAGGAATGGACTTCTCTAAAAAGGGCAGTCACAGAAGTTGGAAAGAAAAACACAGGTACAAAGAAGGTAACTGCGAAGAAAACCGTGGGTAACACGAGTAATGCTTCAATTGATCGACGAAAGAAGAAAGTCCAAAAAAAGTTCAGAGGAGTTCAGGCACGCGGAAATCCAAGTCAGTGAGGAATGAAATAAATAGGAAGTGCAGGGAAGCTAAGGCGAAATGGCTGCATGAAAAATGTGTAGAAATCGGAAAAGAAATGTTAATCAGAAGGACTGACTCAACGTAAAAATAAGTCAAAACAACCTTCGGTAAAATTAAAAGCAAGGGTGGTAACATTAAGAGTGCAATGGCAATTCCACTGTTAAATGCAGAGGAGAGAGCAGATAGGCAAGAAAAGTGGATTGTAGGCCTTTATGAGGGGGATGAATTGTCTGATGTGATGGAAGAGGAAACAGGAGTCGATTTAGAATAGATAGGGGATCCAGTATTAGAATCAGAATTTAAAAGACATTTAGGAAGCATAAGATCGAATAAGGCAGAAGGGATGGATAACACTCCATTAGAGTTTTTAAAATCATTGGGGGCAGTGGCGGCAGAGTCTGGCGATATACCATCTGACTTTCGGAAAAATATCATTCACACAATTCGGATGACTGTAAGAACTGACAAGTGCGAGAATTATCGCACAGCCAGCTTAGCAGCTCTTGCATCCAAGTTAATGACAAGAATAATATATAGAAGAATGGGAAAGAAAATTGTGGATGTGTTAGATGACGACCGTTTGGCTTTAGTAAAGGTAAAGGCACCATAGAGAGAGTTCTGGTGTTGCAGTTGACAATGGAAGCAAGACTAAAGAAAAATCAAGACACGTTCATAGGATTTATCGAATTGGACAAAGCGTACTAAATGTAAAATGGTACAAGATATTCGGAATTCTGAGAAAAATAGGGTTAAGCTATAGAGAGAAATGGGTAATATAAAAAATATACAAGAATCTAGAGACTAAGAGTAGAAGACCAAGAACAAAGTGCTCGGACTGTGTAAGATAGGGATGTAGTCTTTCGCTCCTACTGTTCGATGTATATGTGGAAGAAGCAATAATGGAAATAAAAGGAGGGTTCAAGAATGGAACTGAAATTCACGGTAAAAGATATCAATGGTAAGATTCACTAATGACGTTGCTATCCTCAGTGAAAGTGAAGAACAATTACGGGGTCTGTTGAATGAAATGAACAGTCTAATGAGTACAAAATATGGACTAAGAGTAAATCGAAGGAAGACGAAAGTAACGAGAAATAGAAGAAATAAGAATAGCGAGAAACTTAACATCGAGATTGACAGTCACGAAGTAGATCAATTTAAGGAAGTCTGCTACTCAGATAGAAAAATAGCCCGTGACGGACGGAGCAAGGAGGACATAAAAAGCAGATTAGTACTGGCAAAAAGAGCATTCCTGGCCAAGAGAAGTCTACTAACATCAAACATAGGCCATAATTTCAGGAAGCAATTTCTGAGCATTTATATTTGAAGCACAACTTTGTATGGTGATGAAACATGGACTGTGAAAAAACCGGAACAGAAGACAATCGAAGCATTTGAGATGTGGTGCTCTAGATGAATGTTTAAAATTAAGTGGACTGACATAATAAGGAATGGGAGGTTCTGCGCAGAATCAGAGAGGAAAGGGATGTATGGGAAACACTGAGGAAAAGAAGGGACATGATGATAGGACATCTGTTAAGACATCAGAGAATATCTTCCATGGGGCTGTAGAGGGTAAATACTGTACAGGAATACATCCAGCAAATAACTGAAGACGTAGGTTGCAAGTGCTACTGTGAGATGAAGAGGTTAGAACAGGAGAGGAATTTCGTGGATGGCCACATGAAATCAGAAGACTGAAGGCTCAATATGTTTCATGTAATGGACTGATTTATTTGGTTCAGTGAGCTAATCTTTATCCAACCTCGTGCCACGACCACACTGACTATATCCAAGAATGTGTAATTTCATGAAGTTTTTGTTTTTCGTCATATGAGCTACTCGTTTATGATCTCCCTGAATGTATACTTTTCCAGATGTTGAATACCTTTCAGCTGCAGTGTCTTTGTCATTCCTACGTCTGTACATGTATTTGGTTACTACGTTTGTTGATGTACTGCCCCTTATACTCTGCGTAGCAATAAAGTGTCCTTCCAGTTCTAGTCTTTCGCACATTACCTGAGCTGTAATTCTTGTTTGACACCGTTTTTCAGCACACATTTGTGCGTAGAAATTAACATTCGTTCTGAATTCTCAATAGAGATATGGAATATCTGACTTGTAAGAACTCGCATATAGTTTTTAGTTATCCATCATTTTTCAGATACGTGTGTCACTTTGTCAATTTTTTCCCTCACCTAGTTTTTCAGAGCTTATAAAATTTAAATATGCTCTGTATCTGATTAATTCGTTTCATTAATGTATCATATTTCTCATTTTTATTACATTTTTAGTTTTTTTGTACTTGAGCAACTGTTTCTATAAATTGCGAGTGATGACATTTCTTCAGATGCACTTCCTCATCTACGTACGGTATTATTTGTCAATAACTTCATTAACACATCAAGAGTTTTCAGTTTTTCATCTTTAATTTCAGTCTTATTATCGCACTGAATTCAGATTCACTAACAATATTTTACGTCTTTGAAGGACATTCTAAGACATTTATTTCTCAGTGTCTTAGGATACCTGAGTGTAGTGCGGTCTGTCCACGAGTAGGTAGTCGTCGGTAAAACCTACTTCTCAGTCAAGATTTTCATTCGCTACGTTTCCACTGCTTTCAGAATTTCTTCAAGCTGTCACTATTTCTTTGAATTGGTGTCATCAATATAAAATAAATTACTTTCAAACGATGTTCCTATAGGTGTTGAAGGAATTGAAGGCATATCTCCAAGATAGTTCGCACGATGACATAGACCTCTTGATTCTAATCAATAGTCTTCAACACGTTGTCACCTAAAACCTCAGTTCCTCAACAGCTTTACTAGCTGGATGATCTTCTTCATACTTTGCACACTCTATCGTAGCTAGTTTCTTGTACGTATGAAAAACTTGAACGCAACTATCATACAGAATAATAAGAAAATAATACTCAGAAACAGAAATCCTCCTTGGAATTTATTGAATGTGGTGCAGGACTGCGAACAATCGATTCTATAATCCATTAATGATAATTTTAAGTTGCCTGGTGTCAAATTTATAAAATAACGGTGATCCCTTATATACAGAGACCGTTATTGTAGCCATTAAATCAAAAGCGGAATTTGGAGGTTCCGTCTTATATGAGCTACTGTATTCTAAGTTGTTCCAGTTCATCACAAAGTACAGGTTATTATACTAAGCATTGTAGATGAAATAATGAACCTCATTCATTTAAAATAAACCAGTAATGACTAGAGCCTTCGTCCTCTAAGAAAACAGAATGATCTCAGCGTACATAATAAGCTTGCAGAGAGTTATATAAATTGTAAATTGTAATTGTAAATTGTTTGTTATATTCTGCTCATGCCCAGTTGTACGAGTATATGAATCCGTACGAAAAATATAATACAGAGGCAAATCTAATGCGAAGTTTATATAAGATTTTCCACCAATTCAAGGTGAACTGCAGAAATGGAACATGGACGTAATTGTTGTTGTTGTTGTTGTTGTTGTGGTCTTCAGTCCTGAGACTGGTTTGATGCAGCTCTCCATGCTACTCTATCCTGTGCAAGCTTCTTCATCTCCCAGTACCTACTGCAGCCTACATCCTTCTGAATCTGCTTAGTGTATTCATCTCTTGGTCTCCCTCTACGATTTTTACCCTCCACGCTGCCCTCCAGTGCTAAATTTGTGATCCCTTGATGCCTCAGAACATGTCCTACCAACCGGTCCCTTCTTCTCGTCAAGTTGTGCCACAAACTCCTCTTCTCCCCAATTCTATTCAATACCTCCTCATTAGTTATGTGATCTACCCATCTAATCTAATCTAATCTTCAGCATTCTTCTGTAGCACCACAATTTAACCATATATGACGTATATTTCTCAATTTTACTGCTATCAATGTATGGTAGCAAATACAAAGTATGCGTGTAGTGGTTAGACTTCGTAAAGATGTTGTTCATACATTCGTTTCACAAGCTGTAACTTCCATATTACTGCGTCACGAGTTAATGCTACAATTAAGAAGAAAATATTTGCAACTTATGCATTACGCATTAGTCTAATAAAATAGTGATAACATTAACGATATTTTAAAAATAATTTATTTTCATGACCAAAATGAAATCGAACCTTTTTGATGTACCCTTCATAAAATTTTATTTTACCCCTCCAGGGCTTAATGACCCCAAGGATGCGGACCACTGACATACAGGAAGAAAAGTAAAGGATTCACGACCGAACCACGAAGACGACATATTACTGTCACACTCACGCATTTATGTAATTATTATAAACTATGCTGAAAACAGTTACTTGCATACACTGCCAATTTAATTACAGTTTGCTTGACAGCTGACACATCTACATCTGGTATTGAATATGGAGCGAGATGGTGCAATGGTAACACACTGGACTTGCATTCGGAAGGTCGACAGTTCGACTCCCATTCCTATCATCCAGATTTAAATTTTACATATTTCCCCCAAACTGCTTAAAGTAAGTGCCAGAATTGTTTCACTGAAAATGACACATTTTCTATCCCCATCCTTCCCTAACCCGAGCTTCTCTAATGATACTGTCGTCGACGGGACTTTAAAAACCCATTTAATCCTTCTAATTCTTATAACGGTATCTACTATTTCTGACTTAATATGTGATCACATGATTATTGCACTTCGTGAATATCGATAATAACAGACTTCCTCAAGTGTCTCACGCAACTAAATTACTGCCCCTGAATACTGTTTTAAATACGCTCCATTCGTAAACGCAACAAATAGACATCATAATGTAAGCTGCAATCTAAAGTATCTCAGCCACTAACCTTACAGTGGTTTCTGAAAACTAACTAAGCCTATCAGTCTGTTGTGGATACAAAATTACTACTAAGAATGGGTGGATTACAGGTGCGAAACACGTCAGTCAGTACGGCACCCTCCATTACGAAAATATTGTGCGAATTTTATGTCTAAATGGAAGGTCAGTTTTCTATGTGGCCTGTGACACTGATTCGAATCCATAGGCCAGAAAATCAGTTTAGATGTATGAAAACTACCTTGTGTACTTCAGTATTAACAGTTCACTTTTCTGTCGCTTTTCTTGACAAGACCTTAGTAATATCGAAGGGTCTACTGCGACTACCAATTCGTTCTCAGAGGTCTCCGCAGTACGACGGAGACCTTCCTACTGCTCTGCTGGTTGTTTTTTTGTGTGCGCAGCCCAGGCATAAGAGACAGAAACACCGAGAGAGAAAATATTTGTGAGTATACATCTCCAGGAAATATGAAATTACAGAGGCAATGAAACGTTTTCATTTTAATTAAGCAAGGGTACCTTGTACCTCTGTGCTTACTATTGTTCGACAGAATAACGTGCTTAAACCTTTCATTTCATGTACGGTTAAAAAGACATAAGTTGTACTTTTAATCTGTCGTCATGATTTTTATATACGTGTCCTGTCTAGTGCTCAACTTCTCTTTTAAAATTCGTATGGTCTGTGAACCCCGACACAAAACGATTGCTTCTACAGCAAACGCGTGCCTTTGTTGTGTTTCTCAATGCCTTATTTTTTTCCGTAAATACGCTTTACAAATTATGAGCAACTGCCTTGGTGAAGTATTCCACATCATTTGATTGCAGCAGTTCTGCAATTTCGTGATGTCACACATAACACAGGCGGCATTCTAAAATACATCCGTCACTCCTACAATGTTGAAATAGAAAACCCGAGCAACGATGGTGGGGCAATATCTGGTTTTCAGAGCTGAGCATCCTTTTTAACGGCGTTCCAGCGCATCTGAACCTCAATCACTGAGGTTAGATCCCTGGCAGAGGAAACTTCTCAGGGATTGCTATGATTACTGCTTCACTAGTAAACCCTTTCTCCACAATTTTTCCCCCAAATGCTCATATGAGAAAAGTCGGTAAAGCACTGAGTTAGTGCTAGACTACAAATAAAAATGTCTGGGGACCGATCCCCAGTCAGTCTTAGATCTTTTTTTTTTTGTCAGTTATTCCCTTCTGCTTATGACTTTTTAGTGGGAGAAATGACACGTTACACATGGTTCGGAGCCGTCGTTCATCTATCACTTCTTCTACAGGCCATTGGGCAAGGAAATAGCTCTACAATGGTCACTAAAAGGAGGTACAATACCTCCCACAATGGAGCTATATCGAGTGTAGCATTGTGGTGTTCAAATCAGTATCGTAGTTGACAATTTCACTTTGACGTTTATAGGACTAGCAGCACGAAGGAATGTATATGCGATGCGGATGAGTGGTTTTTGGTAGCTTAGATACGTTGCATACAGGGATGTCCAAACCCCGGTCTGCGGGCCACTCCCTGTCCGAAGCAAGTTATCAGTGCGGCCCAAGAGGTGAGCATCTATCACAGAATTGGTAAAAGGGAAAAAAATTCAAATTCCATTTATGCGAAGTTACGATAAAGTAAATAATTTCAATCCAGCCACACGATACCTTTCTTTCATTGTTCCACGTCAGTATTATGTGCAGTCCAAAATACTCGTCTTCTTCCACTGCGGCCCAGGTAAGCTGAAAGGTTGGAACCCGTGATCGAAAGCATTAAGACGGCAGAACTATATTTTATCTCAGAGCTAGAAAATGCAGTATGCTGTCTGTGAAGCTGCAGTTTGACAAAATTGTCGAACTTTAACACTGAAATACTTCCCGCCTAAGCGACTGTGATTTACATCACATGTGATTCCCGTGTGAGAGGCTTGGCGATCCGAAAACTAATTTGTGCAATAACTAAGCGAATTGAAACATTAATTTTTCACTAACATCATCATCCCCTGCCAAATAAAGTACTCCTCTACTCCTCTCCCCGTATTACAGTTTTCAGCTACATACATCGATGTTGCTCCTGTGTGTTTCTGTAATGTCATCTTCCTACCTTCATTAGACCTACGCCACTGGATTTTCTTATCCTTTGGAATCCGCAAGGGCTCCGTTGGTCCACCTATTGTCCATTCACCTGCCTATCTCTCTTTCAATTTCATTACCGTCGTAATTACTTCCTCCACTCCACACTGTTCAAAAATGGTTCAAATGGCTCTGAGCACTATGGGACTTAACATCTGTGGTCATCAGTCCCCTAGAACTTAGAACTACTTAAACCTAACTAACCTAAGGACATCACACACATCCATGCCCGAGGCAGGATTCGAACCTGCGACCGTAGCGGTCACGCGGTTCCAAATTGAAGCGCCTAGAACCGCACGGCCACATCGGCCGGCTCCACACTGTTCCTTGATCCATTTGCTTGTTCTCCTGTCGCTCGTAGTACACATTCCATGGCAAGAAAAGTGAAGCATCCAGAAGACATGGTCGGATGTGAGTGTAACTTTGTACACTTACGCACCGTCGAATGTATCTAAATGATTAGAGTTGCAATTCTCTGTTACAGGTAGTACAGCCACCAGAGCGCATTACTGTAGTTCGTGTTTAGTGTTGGTATTAGGTCCGGCAGGTGTGCCAGTAAACGATTTCTTTAAAAAGATCGAACTCCCATGTATAAAACAGCTTCAAACCTCTGATTGCTTTATAAATGAGTTAATGTGTTGAATATTTGACGCTAAGCATGTATGCGAGAAGAAGTTTAGAAAAGCTTTTAAATATGTTCAAAGTTTGTTTGATGTCGCTAAATGCACTCATTATCAAATATCTAAATGTTTATAACTTCATATCTTCTGAACTATGTGTCCTACAATGATGTTTTTTGCAGGTACATTCAGTGCTATACGTGGACACTGTGTGCAAAATGCTTTGTGAATACAGTTGGTAGTAAAGAAATAATAAATTAAAACACTCTCCCTGATGCACTTTTACAGCATAAACTGCGAAAATGTAGTAAGCGATAAACTTCTTCTCTTTCATTATTTTGTTTGTGGGAGGGGGGGGGGGGGGAGATGGTGGTGTCAGCTCGCAAACGTTTGAAATTATGAGTAAAGTTTGTTGCAAGTCACTTACGTGCTCTGATTCTCAGATACTGGATAGATACAGTCTGGGTATTGCGCTTGGTGAGTTTCGCTGCCTTGAGATATATACACAATTGATAACTACAGTTTTCTAAACCTTCGCCGCCAGTTTTGGAAACGCCTCGTCGTTGGAGGAGGCAGAGTTGCCTCTATTGTTACGGTAGGCCGTTAGAGTTCAAAAATGGTTCAAATGGCTCTGAGCACTATGGGACTTAACATCTGAGGTCATCAGTCCCCTAGAACTTAGAACTACTTAAACCTAACTAAGGTCATCACACACATCCATGCCCGAGGCAGGATTCGAACCTGCGACCGTAGCAGTCGCGCGGTTCCGGACTGAAGCGCCTAGAACCGCTTGGCCACACCGTCGGCGCCGTTAGAGTTTGTTAGTTCGTGAAACGGCTTCTGGTGCAGTACACCGCCTAGACAATTTCGCACAAAGTCGCACAAATGAGTTGAAAGGTTTACTTATCTTTATGACTTGTTGAATAATGAAGTCCGCAACGCTGCTTGTAATATAACACGAAAAAGGCCCTCAATGACTATGTGCAAATAATCGTAGGTAAACTTCACAATACGTAGCAAATGCAATTTACAACAACCGTCTGTTCACTTCCAAGAGTTCACTAAACGACGTCCCCCAAGTCAGCTCTGGACGATGATCTATAACCAAATGGCCGAGAGCTGCTCTTCTGTCTTTCGAGAAGGTTTCTGTCCGTTGGCGTCCGGTCAATTGCGGATTGTACTCGGCTGGCAGTTGGCTGAGGCGAAGTCGACATCTTCATCCTCATTGCTGCCCGTGGCGCTGGTGGAACTCTCTCGAGCGGCGAGTCTCTATGGCACCGGGACCAATTCGCATATTTGCGCCTCTGGTGCTTTTGCCCCGGCTTTGTCTTGTTCGGACGACACAGCATTAGCACTTGCCTTATTGTGTTGAAATTTTCACATAAGATTGCATCCCTCACAGCGTTGATTATGCAGCATTTGAAATTTTTAAATTCATCTTCAGCTGCTTTGGAGGTCCTTGCACAGGAATGGTCGCTTTGGAAAATAGATAAGGGGCGTCAGTGGCGTCGGTTGTCGAGTGATCACTGTAAAGGACAGAGGCGCCGCACACTCGTGTGAGACAGTTATAAGCATCTGGCAGAATGTGAAAGGTGTTTTATTACGGGTCTCCATTTGGTCGGATGGTCAGTCGTACGTAATCTGGATTTGTGGGCATTTGGATGTGACAGTAGCCCGATGTTGGACTGCGTGGGAACGCGACGGCGGACATACCAGTCGTCATGGTTGCAATCGACCTCATCTGACCACCACAAAGTATGACCGCCCTGTTGTGCAACAAACATATCTTAACCCCTTCATATCTGCTGCTGCCGTTCGAAAACAGGTAGTGGATTCCCTGCAAGATTCTGCGTAATTCCGCACCACTGGTCGTTACTAGTAGAAGGCGGACTACAAAACTGTTGCTTCATGAATAGGCTGCCGTTAACACCACAACAAAAATGGAGATCATCATCATCATCATTTAAGACTGATTATGCCTTTCAGCGTTCAGTCTGGAGCATAGCCCCCTTATAAAATTCCTCCACGATCCCCTATTCAGTGCTAACATTGGTGCCTCTTCTGATGTTAAACCTATTACTTCAAAATCATTCTTAACCGAATCCAGGTACCTTCTCCTTGGTCTGCCCCGACTCCTCCTACCCTCTACTGCTGAACCCATGAGTCTCTTGGGTAACCTTGCTTCTCCCATGCGTGTAACATGACCCCACCATCTAAGCCTGTTCGCCCTGACTGCTACATCTATAGAGTTCATTCCCAGTTTTTCTTTGATTTCCTCATTGTGGACACCCTCCTGCCATTGTTCCCATCTACTAGTACATGCAATCATCCTAACTACTTTCATATCCGTAACCTCAACCTTGTTGATAAGGTAACGTGAATCCACCCAGATTTCGCTCCCATACAACAAAGTTGGTCGAAAGATTGAACGGTGCACAGATAACTTGGTCTTGGTACTGACTTCCTTCTTGCAGAAGAGAGTAGATCGTAGCTGAGCGCTCACTGCATTAGCTTTGCTACACCTCGCTTCCAGTTCTTTCACTACGTTGCCATCCTGTGAGAATATGCATCCTAAGTACTTGAAACCGTCCACCTGTTCTAACTTTGTTCCTCCTATTTGGCACTCAGTCCGTTTATATTTCTTTCACACTGACATTACTTTCGTTTTGGAGATGCTAATCTTCATACCATAGTCCTTACATTTCTGATCTAGCTCTGAAATATTACTTTGCAAACTTTCAATCGAATCTGCCATCACAACTAAGTCATCCGCATATGCAAGACTGCTTATTTCGTGTTCACATATCTTAATCTCACCCAGCCAGTCTATTGTTTTCAACATATGATCCATAAATAATATGAACAACAGTGGAGACAGGTTGCAACATTGTCTTACCCCTGAAACTACTCTGAACCATGAACTCAATTTTCCGTCAACTCTAACTGCTGCCTGACTATCCATGTAAAGACCTTTAATTGCTTGCAAAAGTTTGCCTCCTATTCCATAATCTCGTAGAACAGACAATAACTTCCTCCTAGGAAACCGATCATATGCCTTTTCTAGATCTATAAAGCATAGATAAAATTCCCTGTTCCACTCATAACACTTCTCCATTATTTGCCGTAATCTAAAGATCTGGTCCTGACAACCTCTAAGAGGCCTAAACCCACACCGATTTTCATCCAATTGGTCCTCAACTAATACTCGCACTTTCCTTTCAACAATACCTGAGAAGATTTTACCCACAACGCTGATTAAAGAGATACCTCTGTATTTGTTACAATCTTTTCTGTTTCCATGTTTAAAGATTGGTGTGATTACTGCTTTTGTCCTGTCTGATGGAACCTGTCCCGACTCCCAGGCCATTTCAGTTATCCTATGTAGCCATTTAAGACCTGACTTTCCACTGTATTTGATGAGTTCCGACTTAATTTCATCAACCCCAGCTGCTTTATTGCACTGCAATCTATTGACAATTTTCTCCACTTTCTCAAATGTGATCCTATTTCCATCATCATTCCTATCCCATTCTACCTCGAAATCTGAAACATTACTGATCGTATTTTCACCTACATTGAGCAACTCTTAAAAATATTCCCTCCATCTGCCCAAGGCATCCACAGGATTCACCAGCACTTTTCCTGACCTGTCCAAAATACTTGTCATTTTCTTCTTACCTCCCTTTCGAAGACTGCTAATTACTCTCCAGAATGGTTTTCCAGCAGCTTGGCCCATAGTCTCCAACCTGTTTCCAAAGTCTTCTCAAGATTTCTTCTTGGATGCTGCTATTATCTGTTTGGCTTTGTTTCTTTCTTCAACATAACTTTCTCTGTCTACCTGAGTTCTAGTATGTAGCCATTTTTGATACGACTTCTTTTTCCTTTTACAGGATGCCTTGACTGTGTCATTCCACCAAGCTGTTTGCTTCATCCTACTTTTACACACTACTGTTCCAAGACATTCTTTAGCCACTTCTAGTACTGTGTCCCTGTACCTTGTCCATTCCTTTTCCAATGACTGTAATTGACTACATTAAACTAACTGGTACCTTCATGAGATCGCTGTTATGTACTTGTGCCTAATTTCCTTATCCTGAAGTTTCTCCACTCTTATCCTCCTACATATGGACCTGACCTCCTGCGCTTTCGGCTTCACGATCCCAATTTCACTGCAGATTAAATAATGATCAGTGTCATCAAAGAATCCCCTGAATACATGTGTGTCCCTCACAGCCTTCCTGAATTCCTCATCTGTTATTATATAGTCAATGACAGATTCATGGTGTGGGTTCCTGTAGTCATGTTCTAGTTCATGAACCACGGGCAACGTATGAGTGGCCAAGTAAGTGGTCCCGACAATGACTACGCTGGGTTCCATTTCTTTCTGATGTACAGCCCTACACCCCATTGTGCTATTCCTGCTTTGACTCCTGACAGGTAGACCTTGTATTCTCCCACTTCCTCTTCTTTCTCACCCCTTACCCGAATGTCATACCGTGACCAAATAACAGGGCCTATTGATGAATGGCGTCGCATTGCCTTCAACGATGAACTGCGTTTCTGTACTCTACTGCCTGACCATCGTCGGTGAGAGGTCTCATACTTCCAATGTTTTTGAGGGGCACACCTGTATTACTGATTGCCTTATCTTGTGGGAGGCCAAAGGGTACGACTTCAGTTCACGACTGGTGGTGACAGGAAACTTTCCAGAATGAGATTTTCACTCTGCAGCGGAGTGTGCGCTGATATGAAACTTCCTGGCAGATTAAAACTGTGTACCGGACGGAGACTCGAACTCGGGACCTTTGCATTTCGCGGGCAAGTGCTCAACCAACTGAGCTACCCAAGCACGACTCACGCCCCATCCTCACAACTTTAGTTCTGCCAGTACCTCGTCTCCTACCTTCCAAACTTTACAGAAGCTCTCCTGTCTCAGCGGAAAATGGGAATAGAGGTAAACTGTTTTGAAGAGGGCAGAGGCAGTTTATCAAAAACACGATTGCCACAAACCCAAGACGTACCCCTGTGGAATAAATAAACATGCCTAATATTTCCGTAGATAGCGAATAAGTTAAAAGAATATTATTCAGTATGTTAAGAGAGACGAAAATATTGATGGAGAACTGACATTTGAAACTGGGAAAAGAAACAGGAGGAGTGTGAAAGAGGGCACCATGTGGTACAATTTTGCACAAGAGACGATTTTATGTGCACTTAGTTTAACAGTCATGAATGAAAAGTGTATATGTGGAAAAGACGAAATGACGAAGACCGGTAGAAATCCCTGAATAATACACCAGATATTTGTTGAATTTAATTGACGAAACGAGAATATATAAGAACACAGAAGATGAAGCAGCTAGAAAGGAATACAAATGTCTAAAAACTGAGACTGACATAAAGCGCAAAATAGCTTACCTCGGATGGCTAGAGAATAAATGCAAAGTTGCAGTAGTATGAAAGACAATGGGAAAAACAAATGTCGCATAAACGAAAAGTATGCTGACCTCTAGAGAAAAGAGAAGCAGCTTCATGAACATTACGAGCTCGCTTAAACAAGTAAATGTTATCTGCGATGACGGCAGGAGGCAAGTCTTCTAACTGGACAACTTGCGCATGCTTAACCCCAACGGTACCCGGTTTTCCACGCGGATGGTCACCCACCAAGTACTAGCCAGGCCCAACGCTGCTTAACTTCGTTGAACGGGTGGGAACCGGTGTTACGAACGTGAAAAGGCTATTGGCAGCAGCTCAGCTGACAAGCCAGTACTAGACAAAGAAGGGAAAACTGAAAGGTGAAATAAATATATAGGAAGGCTATACAAGGGAAATGAACTTAAGAGAAGAAGAAAATGAAGATAAGGTAGCAGGTATGATACCGTGAGAAGAATCTGACAGAGTACTGAAAGAACTAAGTCGAAACAAGGCCAATGCAGTATACAACATTTCCTCAATTGAGATCCTTAAGAGAAGCAACCATGACAGAACTATTACAAATGGCGTGCACGATATGTGATACACTCTTAGAATTCAAGAAGAATATAACAAGTCGAATTCCAAAACAAGGCAGATGCTGATAAGTGGTGAATATTAGAGAACCATCGGTTTAAAAAGTCGTAGTTCTAAAATACTGACACGGATTGTAATTTGTTCAGCTTTGATCTTGTACTTGGTAACAAGTAAATTAAGATCAGAGATCACATCTGCTCCTAAAAACATTTTAAATTTGAAGAACTAGTTTCTAAATCTTTGTTATTACATAATTTATCTGGAATTTTCCAGTGTCACTATGTCTTTTCCACATACAGTTTTCTTTCGTGTTTCAGTGTGAGAAATCAATGTTGAAAGCCTTTTCCTATCACGAAAAATTCTGAATTTTTAACAGCAACACTTGAAAAAGTTGGAGAATGATGGTGGGTGACATAAATCGTATTCTCCGTAATTCATGGTTCCCGTGAAGTCCAAATGTTTCGACTTCTTTTCCAACGGTAGTCGTAATTCCCTATAGAGTCTCCTACATTTACACCGCCGGTACGATCAAGAACAGTAGTGGGAAACAATTTTTGTGACGTCCTGACAAGCGTTACGAAAACTCGTTGCTAGAGGTCACTGGAAAAAAAATGCGTACTTTCGTAGCAAAGGGTGCCCACAGATCTTCATTATTCTTACTACTGTTCTTTATATTAGTTTCTTTCCAACATTACTAAGAGACAAAACTGAAGTGTTAGTCTTAATGTAGGTTCGCAATGAAAGAACTTAATCATGGTAATTACTTCCATAAATATAAGATTCTACTATGAACAGTGTTCAGTGTTCGTAACATATTTTACTATGTGCAACTGTCTGTTCTACTCCTAGTAACAATATCTATCCAGGATATAGATAGAACTTTCACAGAATAATGGCTCCCACTAATTGATTCAAACTGTGAAAAGAGAGATACGATTAGTTATTCGAACCCTATTACAATATTATGACGAACATCTGCAAATAATCACTTCGTCTTCTTGCTTGCTGGCAGCGAAAAACAGCATGCCCTTGAAATAACAACGCATTCAAGCGTATCTCCCTTCCTTCACTCGGGCAGAAAATGTCGCATTTTGAACGCCCTTTGCTCAGGTCGTTGTCCTACAACACCTGTTCGGCAACAAAGAATTTCTATCGGCTGCGTTTTAAGAAACCGTTACTTGATTTTCCTACCAAAGAAGTAGTTTGAGAGATTACCTGTCTCCGTTTCAACTGCAAATGCAGCTATTCTGACACAGGATACAATAAGTAGGGAGTAGTGACAGGATTACACTCAAATACTCACGAAGACATTTCACCTGATTTCAGACTGACTATCTCAAAAGTTTTTCTCAAATTAATTAGCCAGTCACACGAATCGAACACATTTAGAAACTGTTCGCTAACCTTTTTGGTAATGCGCTTCTTGCTCCGTCTACAGTCGTGTTTGTAGCCAGGCTTCAAACCGCTGTCAACCATTCTATCTTGTGCCAGTCTCTTGATCCCTGCATACCCATTCGTTATTCTTATTTATTGCTCTTGCTTCTCTTGTCTGCCGCGCGGATTGGCAGCGCGGTTTGAGGCGCAATGTGCAGCCAGAGGTTCGAGTCTTCCCTCGGACATGGGTATGTGTGCTGTTCTTAGCATAAGTTAGTTTAAATTAGTTTAAGTAGCGTGTAAGTATGGGACCGATGGCCTCAGCAGTTTGGTCCCTTAGGAATTCACACACATTTTTTTCTCCTGTTCACTTTCCATTGCTTCGTCTGTATTGCAGGCACAATCCATGTTCATTCTAGTTATGCTGACAAAATTACAGCAGCACTTGTCAATTTGAAACTTTTGATTGTACACTAATCTAAAAAAATAGACAATATGGAAAGACGACGTCGATTTTGATCTGATCTCGGCATATGCCACATGGGAGATAGATGTAATGATAATGGTTTCATCGTCGTCCGCCAACATATAGCGTAGTGGCATAGCTACCAGGGCGCCATCTGTGTCTGCTCTTTAATGTTCAGACAGAGGGCTACATCTAAATCTACATTTATACTCCGCAAGCCACCCATCGGTGTGTGGCGGAGGGCACTTTACGTGCCACTTCATTACCTCCCTTTCCTGTTCCAGTCGCGTATGGTTCGCGGGAAGAACGAGTGCCGGAAAGCGTCCGTGCGCTCTCGAATATCTCTAATTTTACATTCGTGATCTCCTCTGGAGGTATAAGTAAGGGGAAGCAATATATTAGATACCTCATCCAGAAACGCACCCACTCGCAACCTGTACAGCAAGCTACACCGCGATGCAGAGCGCCTCTCTTGCAGAGTCTGCCACTTGAGTTCGCTAAACATCTCCGTAACGCTATCACGCTTACCAGATAACCCTGTGACGAAACGCGCCGCTCTTCTTTGGATATTCTCTATCTCCTCTGTCAACCCGACCTGGTAAGGATCCCACACTGATGAGCAATACTCAAGTATAGGTCGAACGAGTGTTTTGTAAGCCACCTGCTTTGTTGATGGACTACATTTTCTAAGGACTCTCCCAATGAATCTCAACCTGGCACCCGCGTTACCAACAATTAATTTTATATGACCATTCCACTTCAAATCGTTCCGTACGATACTCCCAGATATTTTACAGAAGCATTTACATCTACATCCATACTCCGCAAGCCACCTGACGGTGTGTGGCGGAGGGTACTTTGAGTACCTCTATCGGTTCTCCCTTCTATTCCAGTCTCGTATTGTTCGTGGAAAGAAAGATTGTCGGTATGCCTCGGTGTGGGCTCTAATC
Organism: Schistocerca nitens; assembly: GCF_023898315.1. Classification (NCBI taxonomy): domain Eukaryota; kingdom Metazoa; phylum Arthropoda; class Insecta; order Orthoptera; family Acrididae; genus Schistocerca; species Schistocerca nitens. The sequence continues at coordinate 485,993,293 of NC_064614.1, read as the reverse complement.
TCTGATTTTATCGTCATGGTCTCTTCGCGAGATATACGTAGGAGGGAGCAATATACTGCTTGACTCGTTGGTGAAGGTATGTTCTCGAAACTTCAACAAAAGCCCGTACCGAGTTACTGAGCGTCTCTTCTGCAGAGTCTTCCACTGGAGTTTATCTATCATCTCTGTAACGCTTTCGCGATTACTAAATGATCCTGTAACGAAGCGCGCTGCTCTCCGTTGGATCTTCTCTATCTCTTCTATCAACCCTATCTGGTACGGATCCCACACTGGTGAGCAATATTCAAGCAGTGGGCGAACAGGTATACTGTAACCTACTTCCTTTGTTTTCAGATTGCATTTCCTTAGGATTCTTCCAATGAATCTCAGTCTGGCATCCGCTTTACCGACGATCAACTTTATACGATCATTCCATTTTAAATCACTCCTAATACCTACTCCCAGATAATTCTCGGAATTAACTGCTTCCAGTTGCTGACCTATTATATTGTAGCTAAATAATAAAGGATCTTTCTTTCTATGTATATGCAGCACATTACACTTGTCTACATTGAGATTCAATTGCCATTCCCTGCACCATGCGTTAATTCGTTGCAGATCCTCCTGCATTTCCGGATAATTTCCCATTGTTACAACCTCTCGATATACCACAGCATCATCCGCAAAAAGCCTCAGTGAACTTCCGATGTTATCGACAAGGTCATTTATGTATATTGTGAATAGCAACGATCCTACGACACTCCCCTGCGGCACACCTGAAATCACTCTTACTTCTCTCCATTGAGAATGACATGCTGCGTTCTCTTATCTAGGAACTCTTCAATCCAATCACACAATTGGTCTGATAGTCCATATGCTCTTACTTTGTTCATTAAACGACTGTGGGGAACTGTTGGAACTGTATCTAACGCCTTGCGGAAGTCAAGAAACACGGCATCTGCCTGGAAACCCGTGTCTATGGCCCTCTGAGTCTCGTGGAGAAATAGCGCGAGCTGGGTTTCACACGATCGTCTTTTTCGAAGCCCAAGCTGATTTCTACAGAGTAGATTTCTAGTCTCCAGAAAAATCATTATACTCGAACATAATACGTGTTCCAAAATTCTGCAACTGATCGACCTTAGAGATATAGATCTATAGTTCTGCACATCTGTTCGACGTCACTTCTTGAAAACGGGGATGACCTGTGCCCTTTCCCAATCCTTTGGAACGCTATTCTCTTCTAGAGACCTACAGTACATCGCTGCAAGAAGGGGGCCAAGTTCCTTAACATAGAATCATACAATAAAGGATTCTTCTTTCTATGTATTCGCAATACATTACATTTGTCTATGTTAAGGGTCAGTTGTCACTCCCTGCACCAAGTGCCTATCCGCTGCAGATCTTCCTGCATTTTGCTGCAATTTTCTAATGCTGCAACTTCTCTGTATACTACAGCATCATCCGCGAAAAGCCGCATGGAACTTCCGACACTATCTACTAGGTCATTTATATATATTGTGAAAAGCAATGGTCCCATAAGATTCCCCTGTGGCACGCCAAATGTTACATTAACGTCTGTAGCCGTCTCTCCATTGAGAACAACATGCTGTGTTCTGTTTGCTAAAAACTCTTCAATACAGTCACACAGCTGGTCTGATATTCCGTAGCCGGCCGGGGTGGCCATGCGGTTAAAGGCGCTACAGTCTGGAACCGCGCGACCGCTACGGTCGCAGGTTCGAATCCTGCCTCGGGCATGGATGTCTGTGATGTCCTTAGGTTAGTTAGGTTTAAGTAGTTCTAAGTTCTAGGGGACTGATGACCACAGATGTTAAGTCCCATTGTGCTCAGAGCCATTTGAACCATTTGATATTCCGTAGGCTCTTACTTTATCAGGCGACCGTGCGGAACTGTATCGAACGCCACCCGGAAGTCAAGGAAAATGGCATCTACCTGGGAACCTGTATCTAATATTTTCTGGTTCTCATGAACAAATAAAGCGAGTTGGGTCGCACACGATCGCTGTTTCCGGAATCCATGTTGATTACTACAGAGTAGATTCTGGGTTTCCAGAAATGACATGATACGCGAGCAAAAAAACATGTTCTAAAATTCTACAACAGATCGATGTCAGAGATATAGGCCTATGGTTTTGCGCATCTGCTCGACGACCCTTCTTGAAAACTGGGACTACCTGTGCTCTTTTCCAATCATTTGGAACCTTCCGTTCCTCTACAGACTTGCGGTACACGGCTGTTAGAAGGGGGGGGGGGGCAAGTTCTTTCGCGTACTCTGTGTAGAATCGAATTGGTATCCCGTCAGGTAAAGTGGACTTCCCTCTGTTGAGTGATTTCAGTTGCTTTTCTATTCCTTGGACACTTACTTCGATGTCAGTCATTTTTTCGTTCGTGCGAGGATTTAGAGAAGGAACTGCAGTGCGGTCTTCGTCTGTGAAACAGCTTTGGAAAAACATGTTTAGTATTTCAGCTTTAGGCGTGTCATCCTCTGTTTCAATGCCATCATCATCCCAGAATGTCTGGATATGCTGTTTAGATCCACTTACTGTTTTAACGTAAGACCAGAACTTCCTAGGATTTTCTGTCAAGTTGGTACATAGAATTTTACTTTCGAATTCACTGAACGCTTCACGCATAGCCCCCCTTACGATAACTTTGGCATCGTTTAGCTTCTGTTTGTCTAAATTTGCAGTGAAGGTCTCTTCGCTTTCGCAGTAGTTTCCTAACTTTGTTGTTGAACAACGGTAGATTTTTCCCGTCCCTCACAGTTTTACTCGGCACGTACCTGTCTAAAACGCATTTTACGATTGCCTTGAACTTTTTCCATAAACACTCAACATTGTCAGTGTCGGAACAGAAATTTTCGTTAAAATGTAGCCGTGACTGTACTTGAACTCGCAACATCTTATCTACAGTGCGCGACGCTTACCGTGACAAGTTGGGCGTGCGGCGTTACTTGTGCTACGACGCTGGTATCGGTGGTCACGTGAACATTCCCACATCCGTAGACGAGGTTCTGCACCTACACTCAGCGCAAACGCTCGCCAGGGTCGTTGTATTGTAAGCGCAGATAAGAGGGCTTTTGACTCCAGACGTGTCGACACGAACTGTTGCGAAACGGTTATTAGCTGTGGAACTAAGGTGATGCACACCTCTAGCCTGTATTCCAGTGAAGACACAGCACGACGACCACAGGTCAGCTGGTTCCGTCAGAGGATCACTTGTAAGACGGAATGCCACGCCGTGGTGTTAAGCTGTGAAAGCAAATTCTTTCTCACCGAAGTGATGACCGTTCGCACCTACGACATAGACCTGTTGAGCACTGTATGATAGAGTGCATTCATCCAAGACACATTGGACTCATCACAGGCCTTATGCTCTGGGGTATGATAAGCTCTTTCTTCGTTGGTGTTTCTGGAGGGGTCGCTAACGAGTGCTCGGTACGTGCAGAATGTTGGTAGACCCATTCATTTGCCATTCTTCTAACAGGAAGGTGATGTGTTGTTCCAACAGCATAATCCACGCCCACACACTTCCCATGAAACTCAAATTGTTCTGCAAGATGAGCAGCAATTTCCCTGGCCAGCACGATGTCCGATAGGAGAGAAATGACTCGTGCGACTCGTCGACTAACAAGTATTAGAGAAATACGTGAGCAGATGGAGGTGGCGTGGCATAACCCATCCTAGCACAGTATTCAGCATCTGAACGATCGAGTGGATGCCAGAGTCAGTGAATGCAGTGCCGCTTGTGAAGGCTACACCACCTACTAAAATGGGTGTTTCAGCATGAGTGGATACCTGGTACCACAGAACTGCTTGTGCTTTGCTTTTGATCTGTAAATGTAACCATTTCATGTACTCCTTATGCACTGTTGGAACAATAACTCTTGAGTGAATTGGAAACCTCTAAAAGGGTGTACTAATTTTTTTCCGGCAATGTATCTAAATCTTGTTCTTAATCCAAACCCACTCTCACAGCGTACATAATTCCATTATGAACCCTAAACAACGTACATAATTAGACTTGTAAACCACAGATGGTCTGAAACTGATTTTTATTGTCAGCAGCAAAAACCACTAAGAAACATATATATTAGAAAGTCAATGCGAAAATTCCGAGATCCTCAAAAAGTCTGCTGCAGTACAATTACCTGCTTAACATGATATTCTTACTGAATAAATACTTCATTTATTTTAGGTGCACTGTCCCAGAAGACAAGTCCAATGAGACGACAGAATGTGAAAATGTGCAGAATAAATCAACACTCTTGTCTTCAGGTCAACGTAATGAGAGACGCTTTTAACGGCAAAACACACTGAACTGAGTTTTTTGATTAGTTTATCTGTGTGATCACTCCATTGTAACTTGTCATACGATTTGACCAAAAGAAATTTTACACAGTGCGTTTCTTTTAGTGTATGACCATTAGGGTGTGCTTCTAGCGTTACCAGACCACTTATGGCTGTCTGAAATCGGACAGTATGAGTTTCTGTGAGATTAGGACTTAAACAGTTACCGGTCAACCACTTGGAGACCTACTCAGTAATATTCTAAGCTCTGTCAGCTACGGTTGGGTTTCAGGCCTTGATTAGTGTGTCTGTGTCATCAATAGGAAATGGCTCAGACCACTATGGGACTTAACATCTGAGGTCATCAGTCCCCTAGAACTTAGAACTACTTAAACCTAACTAACCTAAGGACATCACACACGTCCATGCCCGAGGTAGGATTCGAACCTGCGACCGTAGCGGTCGCACGGTTCCAGACTGAAGCGCCTAGAACCGCTCGGCCACACTGGCCGGCTCATCAATAAACGTAACAGCTTCGTAGTGTCCTTTAAAATCATTAGAAGATTATCTATGTAAGTTAAGAACGAGAGTGAGCCTAGTATCGACCCATTTGGCATCCCACACTTCATATTCTCTCATTTTGAGGTTAGTTTCATTCCTGTGAGAAGAGACTTTCAACGGGACCTCCGCTTTGTTATGAAGATAAGGCTCCATCATTGCAAGAGTGCTGCCATTAAGTCATTAATACCATGACACTTTAGTCTGATATGTATAAGTTTGTGAACCACACAATAAAAGTCTTTGGTAAGATCACAAAATTTACCAACGGATATTTTTTTTACCTGCTATCAATTCAATTTTGAGATCTTGTATTGGCTTCTCTGTGGAGAATCCTTTACGAAAGTTAAACTGAGAGACTGTAAACATCTTGTGCTAAGCTAAACGAGTCAGTATTGCATGATTCACCGCTTTCGCTAACCCTTTTGAAAATACTGAAAGGAGCGAAATAGATTTGTAATTAAATGTGTTTTGCTTGTCTCTATATTTATAGATGGCTCTTACTACTGCATATTTAAGTCTTGCAAGGAGTATGACCTGGTTACAAGTATAGCTTAAGGATAACCTTAACAAGAAACACAAGATTTTAATATACTGGTAAAGACACCGCCACAGCCGACAAAATTATTGATTTTGAGACACCTTTGTAGTAATCTTTTTGGTGGTGGTATTTTTGAAGCTAAAGTATATTGGTGATGCATGTAGCGTCTGCACAAGTAATTTTAATGCGGGCCCGCATCTCGTAGTCGTGCGGTAGCGTTCTCGCTTCCCACGCCCGGGTTCCCGGGTTCGATTCCCGGCGGGGTCAGGGATTTTCTCTGCCTCGTGATGGCTGGGTGTTGTGTGCTGTCCTTAGGTTAGTTAGGTTTAAGTAGTTCTAAGTTCTATGGGACTGATGACCATAGATGTTAAGTCCCATAGTGCTCAGAGCCAGCCAATTTTAATGCGTATGTACTTGGTTGTTTATTACTCGATGTATTGTTTGCTGCCATTATGAGAAAGTAATTATGGGATTTGCTGGCCAATGATTTGGAAACGTTGTTTTTACTACAGCTATTTTCTGGGGACTCTGTTTCATTTGGATCGGTACTTTCAACAATGACTTCTTACACAGATCGTTCCGCAAGGATGACTGTATTTCATAAATCCTCATTACGAAACTGGTTGTAAATAAGATTCTGTGTCAATCTCGGTTCTTAGAACTAAAAGCCAAATTATGTTATGGGCTACGACCACACTCTGTCTTGGTTCCAATTTCCGCCCTAAGAGACGAAAGTTCAGTCAACGACCAGATTGTATAGTGGGGACTGTTATCCACTTGTTATAATGTGAAGCGGAAATTCACATTATTCTGTGGGTACTAATTGTTCACAGGTAAATTTTCTCGTCGTCATTTTGCTGCCTTGATAACGGCCCAACAAGACAAGTCCTTTTATAAGATGACAGTTTTAGTTGTAAACATTTTTATCACTGTCAGAGTAAAAGTAAGAAGATTTGTAAACTGAAGCACCAATGCAATATTTGAATTCTATTTCCGGTGCATTAGCGACATCAGCGCAGTAACTACGGTCGCAACTTGGACTAACAACTGGTGTGCGTTCGACCGATCAGACGCAAGCATGCTGTGTCAAGCAGTGGACGTGCAGCCGGAGTGTGTGTCAACTTTGTCGTTCCATTGTGATTTTTGAAACATCTATAAATCAAATGTTCAAGATCTTCTCCAGAATATTATAAAGAAGATCAAAATGTGTGTGAAGTTTCCGCCGTACACTTTGACTGCCAAACTAAAACAACGACACGATGACACCCACCGAGACTTGATTGGAATGTAAAGGGAAGACAGTTCATTGCTGGAAAAAATCATAGCCGATGGCGAGACTTAGTGTTGTCACTAACCTACTACAAAACTAGAAACTGCAGAAAATCACAAGAAGGGCCAACGCTCTGGCGATATAAGCGACATTCAAGCCAACGCGACGCACGAGTTAAACAATATCCAAAAGAAGAATTTTTCTGAGAGTTTAATATGGTTTTATGAAATTTGTGTACGCTGGACCCATGTGTGTGTGTGTGTGGGGGGGGGGGTGAAGGGGGGAAACGATTAGACCACCTGAAGTATCAAAACCATTACCTTAGCATTCATTTTTTTCTTAACCCAGTCTCGAAGATAAGCCCCGGATGTAGATATAAGTATTAAGTGTCGCGTTTTTGGTACGTAGCAGTACGACGTTTAGTCCAACTTACCTCTTGAGATTAGAGTACAATAAAAATTCACTTCTTTTAAAATGTTAGTGAAGTTAGCTTATACCTGCGGCACTGGTCTGATGGCATTCAGCCATCTACGTGGGGGACGTTCATCTCCTGGAGAGCGCCAGCTATATCTGTCGCTTCTCAGAAGGTGCGACTGTTACACACGCGGCTCGAAACGACGCGTAGCCAGAAAAGGAAAACATTATTCGACGAATCTGCTGTCGAGTTGAAGTGCTTATTTTATCCGCCCGCCTACATGTTGCCAACGTTGTTTCGAATACGTTACAAAAGTTCCGCTGGGAAGCCCTTGTCCCGATCTCTCCCCTTGCGATTTGCATATTTTTGGAGCCGTGACCAAAGACGTTCGTGGCCAAAGACATTCGTAGATTTGCTTCAGACGAACGCCCACAATTATAGTTCCGTAAGCAACCGCAAACATTTTTCCATAGAGACGTTGACCGTCTTGTCTCACAGTGGGATAAATGTATTAACAGTTATGGTGATTACTTTCGAAATAATAAACAGTTTACTTACTTTTCCCACCTCAGTTTTTTGCCAACGTTGTTTCGAATACGTTACAAAAGTTCCGCTGGGAAGCCCTTGTCCCGATCTCTCCCCTTGCGATTTGCATATTTTTGGAGCCGTGACCAAAGACGTTCGTGGCCAAAGACATTCGTAGATTTGCTTCAGACGAACGCCCACAATTATAGTTCCGTAAGCAACCGCAAACATTTTTCCATAGAGACGTTGACCGTCTTGTCTCACAGTGGGATAAATGTATTAACAGTTATGGTGATTACTTTCGAAATAATAAACAGTTTACTTACTTTTCCCACCTCAGTTTCATTTAACTGCTCCTTATAGTTCAATGATATAAACTTACAATAACTAAGATGACTGGATATGCCACTTTGTTCCATTATTTACGATAGTGCAGCCCTCTTCACATACTGAGATCTTTTTCAAACGCTGTAAATGTTATGTGAATTTCTGGCAGACATTCTCCCGTCTTTTCAATTAACTGCTGGAGTGTGAGATTATGTGTTCAGAAGCGACGAGCGTGAAAATCATGTTGTTGTTTCTACCACAATCGGATCCACTTTCTCAGCAATATCTTTCCAACAATTTTGATGTATGGTTTATATCGTGACCCTGCGACCTACGTGTTATCAAAACTATTTTGCTTTCAAGTGGAGATTAATGTTTTATGTTTTATCATCTTCAACTACATCTACACACGTACTGCGCAAGCCACGGAATAGTGCGTGGCGCAGGATACCCTGCACTATTCTTGTTCCACTCGCAAACAGAGCGAGGGAAAAATGACTGTCTACATATCGGTGCATGAGCCCTAGTTTATCATATCTTATCTTCGTGGGCCTTACACGAAATGTACGTTGGTGGCAGTAGAATCTGTAATCAGCTTCAAATGCCGGTTCTCCAAATTTTCTCAATAGTGTTTCGCGAAGAGAACGTCCCCTTTCCTCCAAGATTTCCCATTTTAGTTCACGAAGCATCTCATAAATAGAGGCGTGTTGTTGGAATAGACCGGTCACAATTCCAACACCGGCCTCTGACTTGTTCTGACGTCTTCCTTTAATCCTAAGCACTTGCGCAGTCTGAAGAATAGGTGGCACTAGCGTCGTACATAAGGTATCCTTTACCGATGAACGACACTTTCCTAGAAATCTCCCAATAAACTGAAGTCGACCATTCACCTTTCTTACCACAATCGATCGATTTCATATCGCTTCGTTAGGTTACGTCCAGATATTTAAAAGAAGTGGTTGTGTCAAGCAGCAAACTAGTAATGCTGTATTCGAACATAACGTGTTTGTTTTCCCTATTAATCTGCATTAACTTACATTTTTTGTACATTTAAGGCTAGCTACTATTCATCATACAAAGTACAAATTTTGCCTAAATCATCTTGTATCCTCGTTCAGTCAGTGAAGTTCGACACCTTCCCGTACACCGCAGTATCACCAGCAAACAACTGCAGGTTACTGCCCACCCTGTTTCGCCAGATCATTCATGCATGTAGAAAATAATAGCGGTGGCGTAACGCTTCCCAGGGGCACTCCTGACTATAACCTTGTCTCGAATGATCACTCGCCGTTGAGTACAACATGCTGGGTTGAATCACTCACATATCTGGGACCTATTCCATATGCTCATACCTCTTTTAACAGTCTGCAGTGGGGCACGTGTCAAATTCTTTCCGGGAATCTAGAAATATGGAATCTGCCTGTTGCCCTTCAGCTACAGTTTGTAGTATATCATGTGAGAAAAATGCCAGCTGAGTTTCGCACGAGCGATATTTTCTAAAACCGTTCTGATTCATGAACATAAGCTTTTCGGTCTCTCGAAATTTATTATACTCAGAATATGTTCTAGAATTCTGTAGCAGACAGATTATAAAGATACTGGTCTCGGCCTAGCTTCCCAGCTGTTATCCTTCCTCCAACAATGTACAGTTATGTCATATAGTAAATTATCCATGCGTTTTCGTTTACCTCTCTATTTACGTTTACTTCCCTCAACTTCATCTACTGATCTTACGCTATTGATTCGAGCCCTGTCTCTGACCAGTAAACTCATTTTCCACATTTTATTCAGTCTGAACTGCTGCCGAACATGTACGTTAGATGACATTACTGACACTAGACAAGACTGCAGCGGGGAAATTTCTTAACACAATGATAATAGGACTGACATTTCTTAAATCCATGTATTATTCTATAAGCACACCGGATAAAAGCATAGTCGACTCTCTCTCCTCCCCCCCCCCCCCTCCCCCCCCCCAGGCGGAAACACCACCTGTAGCTCTGAAAATGGCCTCAGTTCGACTAGGAAGAGAGTCCACAGGTTTCTTCAGCTATACCGTAACCAGCTGAAGCCATTCATTAGTGACTAGGTCCAATACGTATACCATATTTGGGGGATGTTTATTGTCTCGTGTCACCCGCTGTTCCAAAATGACGTCCGCTGTATTCACAGGACTGCACGGATATGATGCTGGTTAGAGAGCGCTCAGTCATCTCCTACCTCTCAAGGTCGACAGTGAAAATTCAGAGTGAAACTCATTCTGGAATGCATCCTCCAGGCTGTGGTCGAGCTGTGTTTCTGCAATATCCTTTCTTCTGGCAGAGGTAGTAGCGCAAATTTCGCAGTAGAGATTCTGTGAAGTTTGAAAGGTAGGAGATGAGCCCCGGTGCGGCACACGGTTCTAACTTGCCACGAAGTTTCACATCAGTGACCACTACGCCGCAGAGTGAAAATTCATAATATTTTGTTTATTACTTATTGTAGCCAATTTTCTTCAGAACAACAATGGACCGTCGCATATGGAATTAAATTTATGTGACTCTTTATGATAATCTACTACTTTTTCCTTCTTTCTGTTATGAGTATTAAACAAACTTTACAGTGCCTGTTGTTGTTGTTGTTGTGGTATTCAGTCCTGAGACTGGTTTGATGCAGCTCTCCATGCTACTCTATCCTGTGCAAGCTTCTTTATCTCCCAGTACCTACTGCAACCTACATCCTTCTGAATCTGCTTTGTGTATGCATCTCTTGGTCTCCCTCTACGATTTTTACCCTCCACGCTGCCCTCCAATGCTAAATTTGTGATGCCTTGATGCCTCAAAACATGTCCTACCAACCGATCCCTTATTCTAGTCAAGTTGTGCCACAAACTTCTCCCCAATCCTATTCAATACCTCCTCATTAGTTACGTGATCTACCCAACTTATCTTCAGCATTCTTCTGTAGCACCACATTTCGAAATCTTCTATTCTCTTCTTGTCCAAACTGGTTATCGTCCATGTTTCACTTCCATACATGGCTACACTCCATACAAATACTTTTAGAAACGACTTCCTGACACTTAAATCTATACTAGATGTTAACAAATTTCTCTTCTTCAGAAACGATTTCCTTGTCATTGCCAGTCTACATTTTATATCCTCTCTACTTCGACCATCGTCAGTTATTTTACTCCCTAAATAGCAAACCTCCTTTACTACTTCAAGTGTCTCATTTCCTAATCTAATCCCCTCAGCATCACCCGATTTAATGGAACTACATTCCATTATCCTCGTTTTGCTTTTGTTGATGTTCATCTTATATCCTCCTTTCAAGACACTGTCCATTCCGTTCAACTGCTCTTCCAAGTCCTTTTCTGTCTCTGACAGAATTACAATGTCATCGGCGAACCTCAAAGTTTTTATTTCTTCTCCATGAATTTTAATACCTACTTCGAATTTTTCTTTTGTTTCCTTTACTGTTTGCTCAGTATACAGATTGAATAACATCGGGGAGAGGCTACAACCCTGTCTCACTCCTTTCCCAACCACTGCTTCCCTTTCATGCCCCTCGACTCTTATAACTGCCATCTGGTTTCTGTACAAATTGTAAATAGCCTTTCGCTCCTTGTATTTTACCCCTGCCACCTTCAGAATTTGAAAGAGAGTATTCCAGTTAACGTTGTCAAAAGCTTTCTCTAAGTCTACAAATGCTAGAAACGTAGGTTTGCCTATTCTTAATCTTTCTTCTAAGATAAGTCGTAAGGTTAGTATTGCCTCACGTGTTCCAACATTTCTACGGAATCCAAACTGATCTTCCCCGAGGTCTGCTTCTACCAGTTTTTCCATTCGTCTGTAAACAATTCGCGTTAGTATTTTGCAGCTGTGACTTATTAAACTGATAGTTCGGTAATTCTCACATCTGTCAACACCTGCTTTCTTTGGGATTGGAATTATTATATTCTTCTTGAAGTGTGTGGGTATTTCGCCTGTCTCATACATCCTGCTCACCAGATGGTTGAGTTTTGTCATGACTGGCTCTCCCAAGGCCATCAGTAGTTCTAATGGAATGTTGTCTATTCCTGGGGCCTTGTTTCGACTCAGGTCTTTCAGTGCTCTCTCAAACTCTTCACGCGGTATCGTATCTCCCATTTCATCTTCATCTACATCCTCTTCCATTTCCATTATACTGTCCTCAAGTACATCGCCCTTGTTTAAACCCTCTATATACTCCTTCCACCTTTCTGCCTTCCCTTCTTTGCTTAGAACTGGGTTGCCATCTGAGCTCTTGATATTCATACAAGTGGTTCTCTTCTCTCCAAAGGTCTCTTTAATTTTCCTGTAGGCAGTATCTATCTTACCCGTAGTGAGACAAGCCTCTACATCCTTACATTTGTCCTCTAGCCATCCCTGCTTAGCCATTTTGCACTTCCTGTCGATCTCATTTTTGAGACGTTTGTATTCCTTTTTGCCTGCTTCATTTACTGCATTTTTATATTTTCTCCTTTCATCAATTAAATTCAATATTTCTTCTGTTACCCAAGGATTTCTATTAGCCCTCGTCTTTTTACCTACTTGATCCTCTGTTGCCTTCACTACTTCATCCCTCAGAGCTACCCATTCTTCTTCTACTGTATTTCTTTCCCCCATTCCTGTCAATTGTTCCCTTATGCTCTCCCTGAAACTCTGTACAACCTCTGGTACTTTCAGTTTATCCACGTCCCATCTCCTTAAATTCCCACCTTTTTGCAGTTTCTTCAGTTTCAATCTGCAGTTCATAACCAATAGATTGTGGTCAGAATCCACATCTGCCCCTGGAAATGTCTTACAATTTAAAACCTGGTTCCTAAATCTCTGTCTTACCATTATATAATCTATCTGATACCTATTAGTATCTCCAGGATTCTTCCAGGTATACAACCTTCTTTTATGATTCTTGAACCAAGTGTTAGCTATGATTAAGTTATGCTCTGTGCAAAATTCTACAAGGCGGCTTCCTCTTTCATTTCTTCCCCCCAATCCATATTCACCTACTATGTTTCCTTCTCTCCCTTTTCCTACTGACAAATTCCAGTCACCCATGACTATTAAATTTTCGTCTCCCTTCACTACCTGAATAATTTCTTTTATCTCGTCATATATTTCATCAATTTCTTCATCATCTGCAGAGCTAGTTGGCATATAAACTTGTACTACTGTAGTAGGCATGGGCTTTGTGTCTATCTTGGCCACAATAATGCGTTCACTATGCTGTTTGTAGTAGCTAACCCGCACTCCTATTTTTTATTCATTATTAAACCTACTCCTGCATTACCCCTATTTGATTTTGTATTTATAACCCTGTAATCACCTGACCAAAAGTCTTGTTCCTCCTGCCACCGAACTTCACTAATTCCCACTATATCTAACTGTGACCTATCCATTTCCCTTTTTAAATTTTCTAACCTACCTGCCCGATTAAGGGATCTGACATTCCACGCTCCGACCCGTAGAATGCCAGTTTTCTTTCTCTTGATAACGACGTCCTCTTGAGTAGTCCCCGCCCGGAGATCCGAATGGGGGACTATTTTACCTCCGGAATATTTTACCCAAGAGGACGCCATCATCATTTAATCATGCAGTAAAGCTGCATGTCCTCGGGAAAATTTACGGCTGTAGTTTCCCCTTGCTTTCAGCCGTTCGCAGTACCAGCACAGCAATGCCGTTTTGGTTAATGTTACAAGGCCAGATCAGTCAATCATCCAGACTGTTGCCCCTGCAACTACTGAAAAGGCTGCTGCCCCTCTTCAGGAACCACATGTTTGTCTGGCCTCTCAACAGATACCCCTCCGTTGTGGTTGCACCTACGGTACGGCCGTCTGTATCGCTGAGGCACGCAAGCCTTCCCACCAACGGCAAGGTCCATGGTTCATGGGGGAAGTTACAGTGCCTATCGTAGTATTTTCCTGACCTTTGTTTATTGCTGCTTCTGTCACTACAAAATTTAGATGCTACCTATAGTGGAGAGTCGTGCGTTATCACCCGACTTACAGTACCGGCCACTACTGTGATTTCTCTTTCCGCCTCAAAATGACAGACGTGAACAGCTAAAAGAAGCAATCTTGCGTATCCGCGTGCAATGGAGACTGGAGTCAGATCTCTTCTTCCTCTCTTCAGTGCTTTAACTGCTCTGAATGGGTGATGATTTTGCTGTAACTCTTAGCACAGAGAGGATAATTTGAGGCTTGTGAAACCCGTGTTTAAGGTGAACATTAATTTCATTGCTTCATTTCGTTTATCTGTGTTATGTAAGGAATGATATGTAACAAAGATTTAATAATACTTTCTATGAAGGGACCTACAATATTAATAGATCCTACTGCGTGTTTGTGGTACAGTATCATACGCCCGATTGTGATTCTGTATGTACCAGAAGCAATTTCCATTTTTAAATTATATTTTCTTCTTCTTACTTCTTTTCATATATGAATGGCAGAAAACGAAAAAAAAGTAAGAGGAAAATTGAAAGAAGACTGCATGAAAATGCTGAGCAAGGTTATGTCTAACGAAATGACCGCAAGGGAGGCAGCTGATGATTTTTCAACAATTAGAAAAGAACAACATCGCCACCGAAGAAAAGGGATTAAAACCGCAAAAAATAAAGTCTGCAAGAGAACTGAAGAAAACTGAACTTAAATCGGTTGTTCAAAAATAAAATAAATAACCAAAGGATGGCCATGGAAAGTCAATTTAGAAACAACGAAGAAAACTGGTACTTACCGGAAATAATGGGTCAACAGATGAGACTGAAAAGTGCATTAAGTGTTTGGAGTCATTTAGAGAAGACTACGTTCTGTGTACCAAGTGTAGGGGCTGGCTATATGTTGGACGTGTGTATTTTATTTGTGATCTCTGTAAAACAGCGAACTGAACATTGCTAATCTGACCTGCAATAGTAACAAGTTTCCATTCTTATGTGTTCTATTATTATTCAACAAGTATCAGTGCAGTGTATCATTGACAACCGATATTATCACAGAAGACAATGTCCCATACTGCAAGACACTTTCTACAAGGCTTGTAATTGTAGCTCTTTTACTGTCGATGTAATTAAGTACTATAAACAACAAATGCAAATCCTTACACTCTGCTGTTCATAGAACATGTCTTGAAGTAAGACAATAGTATATTAATATTTCGATTAAGCACGACAGTCACACAGTAAGGTCAAAAAACTTAAGCCGGCCTATACTGCAAGACTCTCTTCGTCTCCCCGCTACTCTACATGTAGTTCTGCTGCAGTGCCTTTTTCCACTCTCAGCCAAGTGTTGCTTCCTTGTGAAAAAAGACAGCCTTAGGTTGTCGTTATTTCAGATTAGTTTGGCTAATAGTAAAGTTATCTTTTTCAACGACTGCTATTAGTACTGTTATAACACATATACAATAACAAACAATACAACTATAAGCAGTTTCAACATTTATTTGACAGAGAACCGGTAACTTTAATGTGTTTTTTTTTCTTCAGCCAATAGATGGAAGCCTTTTCTCTCGTTTGCAGCTCCAAGAGATATAAGCTCATTAATATAGTAAGACGTCTGTAGATGTGGTGCCGAAGGCTTCACAGCGTCGCAACAAAATTTGACCAGCTGGAATCTGTGCCGCCAGACACTGGCACAGTTGTCCACCACTGGAGATAATACAAACTGGTGGAACAGTCTACTAACATTCAAAGGCAAACGAAATATCCTATGACCCAGATTAATAATTTTATTAATTATAGAACCACATTATCTTGCTACCTATTGAGTGTAGGCGTTAAACGTCCTGTCCTCTTCTAGGAAGTGAACACCTAAATTCCCATTGACGACATACCTTCCTATTATCGCCTGATTTTCCGATTTATTTAAACGGTGTGTCCCTAAGAAGTTTTCCAATAAGTAACATATGTGGTGATTTTTGCGTTGCTAGCTTGGGTCTTACCTATGGCACTACTCATTCCAAGGAGTTTGCCGCAACTATTTTCTAGCGATTCTCGACTGTTGGTGAGCACTGAAAGTAACAAGTCCTGAGAATATGCATTTCATGATCGTTTTGCGCCAACCTTTTCATCTCTAAGTAGCACTTGCAATCTAAGTACTCAATTGTTTGACGGATGTATTCTAATCTCTGTCTTCCTGCACAGTTTTTACCCTCTACACTTTACCCTGTACAGGATACCATGCGTTATCAGAAACTCCAGGTTTCTCTGTCGGTATACGTATTACATGCGAGGGCTATTTGGAAAGCGAGGAATGATCGATCGCGAAATGGAATCACTGTTAAAGCCCGACAAAGTTTTACACACACACAGATGTGTTGGAGAGTGTCTCTAGTACGCCTCTAGACAGTGTCACGTCGCTCTTCTCAGTTCTGAGTTCACAGTGATCAAGTAAAGAAATAGTGTCTCGCCATGTATGGGTGCCTGCCGAGAGATTTCGTCTGATTTCGCAACGTAACTGTCAGGCAGTTCCTTCTTCGTGATAGATCTCGGACGCGCACTGCAGGAGCAATGAAGACAGTCCTGCAGCGTTTTCGATGGGAAGTGTTGATCACCCTCTACATAGCACGGACTTGGCTCCTTCTGATTTTAATTTATGGCCAAATGAACGGCTGGCTATGAAGACAACATTTTGGCAGAGGGTCGAGCTGCAGTCCAGCATAGAAAACTGTCGGAAAGCGCAGGAGGCTGCCTTCTATGACGAGGGCATTGGAAAGCTGGTACAGAGCTACGACAGACGTGTAAGTCGGAGTGGCGACTGTGTAGAGAAGTAGTTGGGACGTGCAGTTAACTATTGCAAATAAAACAGTGTTGATTTTCATTGTGCTTTCCATTTCGCGACCTATCGTTCCTTACTTTTAGAATAGCCCACATATATTGCGGCTTAAGTGTACAGGGTGATTCAAAAAGAATACCACAACTTTAAAAATGTGTATTTAATGAAAGAAACATAATATAACCTTCTGTTATACATCATTACAAAGAGTATTTAAAAAGGTTTTTTTTTCACTCAAAAACAAGTTCAGAGATGTTCAATATGGCCCCCTCCAGACACTCGAGCAATATCAACCCGATACTCCAACTCGTTCCACACTCTCTGTAGCATATCAGGCGTAACAGTTTGGATAGCTGCTGTTATTTCTCGTTTCAAATCATCAATGGTGGCTGGGAGAGGTGGCCGAAACACCATATCCTTAACATACCCCCATAAGAAAAAATCGCAGGGGGTGAGATCAGGGCTTCTTGGAGGCCAGTGATGAAGTGCTCTGTCACGGGCTGCCTGGCGGCCGATCCATCGCCTCGGGTAGTTGACGTTCAGGTAGTTACGGACAGATAAGTGCCAATGTGGTGGCGCTCCATCCTGCTGAAATATGAATTGTTGTGCTTCTTGTTCGAGCTGAGGGAACAGCCAATTCTCTAACATCTCCAGATACTGTAGTCCAGTTACAGTAGCACCTTCGAAGAAAAAGGGACCAAAAACTTTATTGGCTGAAATGGCACAGAAAACGTTCACCTTAGGCGAGTCACGTTCATACTGAGTTGTTTCCCGCGGATTCTCAGTGCCCCATATACAGACATTGTGATGGTTGACTTTCCCGTTAGTGTGGAAAGTTGCTTCATCACTAAACATCACTCGTTCTCGGCCGTCCAGAACTTTTCCCTTTGCACAAACACCCATTTTCTGTAAACTGTTTATACCAACGTTTAATACACCACCTATCAGGAGGTTTAACACCATACTTCGTTCGAAATGCACGCTGAACAACTGTCGTCGATTCACTTCTGCCGTACTCAATAACATAAAAAGCTTTCTGTTGAGCGGTCGCCATCTTAGCATCAACTGACGCTGACGCCTAGTCAACAGCGCCTCAAGCGAACAAATGTACAACTAAATGAAACTTTATAGCTCCCTTAATTCGCCGACAGATAGTGCTTAGCTCTGCCTTTTGTCGTTGCAGAGTTTTAAATTCCTAAAGTTGTGGTATTCTTTTTGAATCACCCTGTATATTAAATTTCTCGCCTCATTAATTGTATCCTACGTACAGTTCCGCTTTTTAAATCCACATTGGGCATTATTTAATTGTGTTAGAATCTGGTGACATCATCATCAGTTGATTAGCACATTTTCCAAAACCTTGCCAGTAACTTTAATAGGTTGATGGTCTGGTACGATTTGCGATCTGCAGGATCTTTATATTCCATTTTTTGTATAATGACCGCCCTTCCGTTTTCCAGAATTTTGGGAAACGCTCCTGATCATGCATTCATTAAATAATTTACTCATTTAAGAAACTATAGAGAGAGACTTAATGACTGTACCAGCTCACCTGGTATGCAATCCTGACTAGGAGCTCCACTGTTTCGCACTTCGTGCATGGTATCAGCCACTTCGATGTCCGCACTCGGGAATTTGTATAGTCACAAGGCTTTTCTCTCAGTTTTTTGTGTTATTCAGTGTCATTATTTTAGTCGTCATCTGAAAGGAGAACATGAAGGAGAACTTCAGCGGACTCCTTACAGTTTGTTGTCATTCGGCCTTCAGTTTGGATTGTAGAAAGAGGGCTGTACACTCTTGTGTAGTGTATGGTCCATGCGGCGAAAGGATAGCGATGTTCACACTTACATATGGCTGTAGTATCTCGTACAGACGGTATAAAATGGCAGCTCAGTGACAGAGCTGTTATTTGTGCTCAGGTGGTTCATGTGAAAACGTTTCCGACGTGATTATGGCCGTACGACGGGAATTAACAGACTTCGAACGCGGAATGGTAGTTGCAGCTAGACGCATGAGTATTTCCATTTCGGAAATCGTTAGTGAACTTATTACTCCGAGATCCACGGTGCCGAGAATAACAAATTTCAGACATTACCTCTAACCACGAACAACGCATTGGCCGACGGCCTTCACTTAACGACCGAGTGCAGCGACGTTTGCGTAGAGAAGTCAGGACTAACAGACAAGCAACACTGTGTGAAACAACCACAGAAATCAATGTGGGACGTACGACGAACGTATGCGTTAGCCCAGTGCATTGAATTTGGCGTTAACGGGCTGTGGCAGCAGACAACCGACGGGAGTGCCATTGCTGCTAAAAGCACGACATCGTCTTTCCTGAGCTCGTGACCTTATCGATTGAACCCTAGACGATTGTAAAACCTTGACCTCGTCAGATGAGTCTCGATTTGAGTTTGTAATAGTTGATGGTAGGGTCCGAGTGTGGTACAAACCCTACGGAGCCCCGGACCCAAGTTGTCAACAAGGTACTGTCTGTGTGAGCTGGTCTGGCTCCACAATGGTGTGGGCTATGTTTACATGCAATGGACTAGGTCCTGTGCTCCAACTGAACTGATCATTGATCGCAAATGGTTATGCTTGGCTACTTGGAGACCATTTGCATCCATTCATGGACTTCACGTTCCGAAACAACGAGGAATTTATACGGATGACAACGCACCATGTCGCTGGGACACAGTTGTTTGCGGTGTGTTTGAAGAACATTCTGCACAACTCGAGAGAATGATTTTACCACACAGATGGCCCGACATGGAGTGCTATTGGACATTCATAGTACATAATCGATAGGTCAATTCGTGGACAAAATCCTGCACAGGCAACAGTTTCGCAGTTATGCACGGCTATAGAAACAGTATGTATCAATATTTCTGTACTGGACTTCGAACGACATTTTGAGTCCATGCCACGTCGAGTTGCTACACTACATCAGGCAAAGCGAGGTCCGACACGATATTAGGAGGCATCCCACGACTTCTACCACCTCAGTGTAAATAAGCTTGGCACGGTCGCTTCACGCTTCCACCACCACCACAACCAATAACGTCACCCAGAAAAGAATGCCACAGACAATTTCATTTTCATTACATATATCTATACGGCAATGCCACAATGTTCCCGCAGCTCTATAGATGACTGTTGTTTTCATTCACGTAGCCAGTGCAACCATTTGTTGAAAAATGGCAACAGTGCTGCCAGTTGTTCACGCCGTGTCGAATATATATGGGTGGGCAGTGCATCGGTGCTGTTGCAGAGGTGTACACATTTCGCTTTTAAGCTGTCTATGCTTGCCAGGCACCCAGACATGAAAGCCGCCTTATTTCATCGGCAGAACGCACAGGTTGGTTTACTCCCATCCCAGTCAATGTATGTCCAGATCAAGCAGTGTAAACCAGTATTGCTTGCCCGTCCGTCTTCCTACTGTGCAACGTTACGTAGCAGTTTATTATCTAGGGTTTCACTGTAGCGTCATCAGTATGGTTCGGAAGTTGGTGAAAAGTCTTTTTCTTCGCAAGTATCACAAAGCTAGGCTCAATGAAACATATATTGATTTTTGGTCATTGTAGGCCAGAAAATACTGCATTTAGTTTGTCTGTTTATTTTTCATTTCGACGTATTTTTGGCTTCTTTATTTATTGCGATGTGCAATTGACCCTATCATCAGGACACCTCTAAGACATGATGTAGCTAAGTATAGCTATCCCTGAAAGTCGAGATACTTTGCACCTAAGATATATTTTATACTGTAGCACCATCTAAAGTAAGGTTTTGGAAGTCGAATGTCTATAGCCTTAGTGTTTTTCATTCAACTGTGACCCTAGTTATATCAGTTATGATTACTTTTTCCTGGATGTGTATTGCGAGTTCGCTGAAGTCATTCTAAGTGGCTAAGTTAGTTTATTATATGTTTCCCAAATGGATTTTAGTAAACACGATGTTGTTGTTGTTGTTGTTGTTGTGGTCTTCAGTCCTGAGACTGGTTTGATGCCGCTCTCCATACTACTCTATCCTGTGCAAGCTGCTTCATCTCCCAGTACCTACTGCAACCTACATCCTTCTGAATCTGCTTTGTGTATTCATCTCTTGGTCTCCTTCTACGATTTTTACCCTCCACGCTGCCCTCCAATACTAAATTGGTGATGCCTTGATGCCTCAGAACATGTCCTACCAACCGATACCTTCTTCTAGTCAAGTTGTGCCACAAACTTCTCTTCTCCCCAATCCTATTCAACACCTCCTCATTAGTTATGTGATCTACCCATCTAATCTTCAGCATTCTTCTGCAGCACCACATTTCGAAAGCTTCTATTCTCTTCTTTTCCAAACTATTTATCGTCCATGTTTCACTTTCATACATGGCTACACTCCATACAAATACTTTCAGAAACGACTTACTGACACTTAAATCTATACTCGATGTTAACAAATTTCTCTTCTTCAGAAACGATTTCCTTGCCATTGCCAGTCTACATTTTATATCCTTTCTACTTCGACCATCATCAGTTATTTTGCTCCCCAAATAGCAAAACTCCTTTACTGCTTTCAGTAATTTTCACATCTGTCAACACCTGCTTTCTTTGGGATTGGAATTATTATATTCTTCTTGAAGTCTGAGAGAATTTCGCGTGTCTCATACATCTTGCTCACCAGATGGTAGAGATTTGTCAGGACTGGCTCTCCCAAGGCCGTCAGTAATTCTAATGGAATGTTGTCTACTCCCGGGGCCTTGTTTCGACTCAGGTCTTTCAGTGCTCAAACTCTTCACGCAGTATCATATCTCCCATTTCATCTTCATCTACATCCTCTTCCATTTCCATAATATTGTCCTCAAGTACATCGGCCTTGTATAGACCCTCTATATACTCCTTCCACCTTTCTGCTTTCCCTTCTTTGCTTAGAACTGGGTTTCCATCTGAGTTCTTGATATTCACACAAGTGGTTCTCTTTTCTCCAAAGGTCTCTTTAATTTTCCTGTAGGCAGTATCTACCTTACCCCTAGTGAGATAAGCCTCTACATCCTTACATTTATCCTCTAGCCATCCCTGCTTAGCCATTTTGCACTTCCTATCGATCTCATTTTTGAGACGTTTGTATTCCTTTTTGCCTGCTTCATTTACTGCATTTTTATATTTAACAAGAAGTTAGGTTTATATATTGTGTTAATCTAAAAAGTAGATCCCTGGAAGAACATTTTCCTTTCATACTAAGCTTTCTTCGCACTATGCTGCATACCACCAGAATCTCGTTTTCAGTATCCAATGTGCCATATTTTTCCGTATTTTAATCAATATTTGCCCTAAATTTAGAAAGCCTATTCACTGCTACTTGACCACAAGTCCTTAGCACACATTTCCACATGCTTGTCAGTCACTATTTCTTTATCCTCATTCAAAATACGTATCGAGTGAAGAAGACGCTAGTGAAATTTACAGATATTGAAAAGTC
Organism: Schistocerca nitens; assembly: GCF_023898315.1. NCBI lineage: Eukaryota > Metazoa > Arthropoda > Insecta > Orthoptera > Acrididae > Schistocerca > Schistocerca nitens. The sequence goes on along the minus strand of NC_064614.1, from coordinate 485,971,139 downwards.
CCCTTAGAAAAATTAATGAATTACTGTGCTGGTAAACCCCTTACTTTATTTTATTTTCAAACAGCTGAGCAAAACTGAACGTACTCAGACATTTCTCTCTTTACTTATTCTGATCATCATTAAACTGACAGCCGGCCGGGGTGGCCGAGCGGTTCTAGGCGCTACAGTCTGGAACAGCGCGACCGCTACGGTCGCAGGTTCGAATCCTGCCTCGGGCATGGATGTGTGTGATGTCCTTAGGTTAGTTAGGTTTAAGTAGTTCTAGAGGACTGATGACCTCAGAAGTTAAGTCCCATAGTGCTCAGAGCCATTTGAACCATTTGAACTAAACTGACACACAATATTTTTAGCGCAACGCAATCTGGCTTTTAATAATCCCTACAAAAGAATGGCCCTGACTAACAATAACCTATACCTTTCATGAATCACTTACCTCCCAAAAGTTTTCGTTACTCAGACTACTGCAATACAGCGTTCGCCAATACTGCCAGCTAAATAAAAGATTCTAACTACTGAAGGCACTAACTACTGATAGGCATACTTAGCAAATGAAAGAATTTGATAGAGAACAAACAATGTATTTACCTTAATAGTGTTCAAAAGTCATAATATATATATCAGTTCATGACATACAGTCTTACAAATTTACTCTTTCTGGCGGACACACGTCCAGATCGTCCGCTCTTAAAATTCTGCCGTCTCTCTCCCCACATCCACCACGGCTGGCGGCTCACCTCCAACTGCCCAACGCTACGCGCTGTTCACACCCAACTGCCCAACACTACAATAGCAAATATTCCAACAATGCCAACCAGCCACAGACTGCACACACCACAGCCAGTGATTTTCATACAGAGCGCTACGTGGCGTTACCAATATAAAAACCTAAACAGCCTACTTACAACATGCCTTAACACACTCGAGATTCTCGAATGAGTGTTCAGTATTTTTTCAGCAGTTTGCATTTCGAGACACCTGCCGATTTATTTGAAGCTGCCTCACAAACAGGCGAAACCTTCTCTCCTGCTCTGGTTCGTGACTCGTGTATGATCACAAATTATTATTTTCTCCTCAATCTGCTATAAGTTGGGTTTGTTCAGTTTGCTACTCTCACCGTTATGAAAAATGAGCTGTAGTGAAACTGCCTACGCAAACATGCATGATAAATCAAAATATTATGACCACTGCCCACTGCAAGGTTGAATGCCTCCTGGTGGCATTTCGGGCACGTGACGCAGTAAGAAAAATGTGTAAGCCCAGTATGGACGGATGGAGGATTACCCTAGCGAAGACGTGCGCTGCAAATGGAGAAGTCCACTGAGATAAACGACTCTGGGCAACAGGAAATTATTGTTACGCAGAACTTGTGAACGAGTATCTCGAAAACGGCGGATCTGGTCGAATGTTCACGTGCTACTGTCGTGGGCATCTACGGGAAGTAGTAGAAGCTCAGTGAAACTGCCAGTGGTTGGACGTCCTGGTCACAGAACGTGGGATTGGAGGCTGGTCTGCTTCGTAAAGTAGGATAGACGGCGATCTGTGGCACCTCTGGCGAAAGAGCACAGTGCCGGTGGTCGCACAAGTGATCCGGAGCACACCATTTACCACAGATTGTTGGACGAGGGGCTCCGCAGCAGCCCTGCGTGTTCACATGTTGGCCCAACGACATCTTCAATTACGATTGCAGCGGAATCATCATGATTGGACTGTGTATCACTGGAAACGTGTCGACTCGTCGGATGACTCGCATTTCTGCGTCTCCACAAACGCCGCCATCAAGGCGAACGGCTGATCGCAACGATCTCCGCGCCACGGACGAAGGCTGGTGGGAGCAGTAGTATGCTGTGATAGATATTCTCCTTCGTTTGCACTGAACCTGTGGCAGTAATCGAAGACACCAGGTCAGTTGCGGACACCCTGCATTCCTTCATGTTTGATGTCTGCCCTGACGACGATGTTATCTTTGTCCATGTATCGGAACCAGAATCGTGCAACAGTGGTTCGAGGAGCATGACCACCAAATTCGCCTGATGTGAATGCGATGGTTCCCATCTGGGTCGCTATCGAGCGCCATCGCCGCCTACACAAATCAGGGACAGTTAATTACAGTAATTACATTGCTTGAGCGTATACACCTGGTGCCACATAGCTCCACGAATCTACCAACGAATTTTAGAATCGATGATACGTAAAATCGGTGATACACTGAGTTACAAAGATGGCCCAGCGAGCTACCAGCAGGTGGTCATAACGTTTTGGTTCGTCGGTGTATACCTGGCTAGTGGCGTTGGAGTGATATCGCAGACTGTTTTCGGCTGCAGCAGGCTGAACAGGTCCCGCGAAACTTGTGAGACTTGCGGGAACACAAGCTGGCCTGCTTTAACCACTGTGCTTCAATACACATGTACTCTCGTGTCACCTTTGCGGCAGGTTCAGCTGCTGTAATGGTTGCAGGGAAGGTAGGGGCAGGCAAGTTGGGAGCAGAGTTTGTACACCTCTGTGCAGCACGGCGGGTGAGCAAGCTTGGCGCGAGCGCTGCGGCCGCATTGATCGCGATCTGCGGCGAGGCGTCGGTCGGCATCGGCATCGGCCTCTGCGTCGGCTGGCGGCGGGACGGGCGTGCTTATTGCGTTAGCCGCTAACCGAGTCTCCGGGCCGCCCCTCCGCCCCCGCTACCCGCCCCCTTTCTCGTGATGCTGCCGTAGAGCCGGGAAGCGCGCCAGCGAGGTCCCCGCCCCAGGGGACACGGCTGCCGCGCAGCAGCTAAACATTCCCTACACCAGGACAAGACGGAAGGACGGTCAAAACCCCCATCAGTTCGAGGTCACATGGGCGGGAATCTCGAAAGGACGCACCCGTGACCTTATTCTAGGACTCATTCCAGAATTCGCGACAGTACTGTGATAACACACTCACTTTCCTTCTCTCAATGTAGTAATCTGCTACAGACAGGAATCGCACAAAATATTGTGGATATCCTGGTAAACTTAAAAACTTGACGCTGGTTGCGGAATTAAACAAGATCCAGTAATAAATGAAAGACAATTGTTAGCTTGATGCCTGAGTTCGTGACGTTTTTGTTTTGCTTATTGGTATTCCGGTTGCTATAGTTATATTTATCGAGTGTTGTTTGTTATTTGTAGTTCACTGTTGCCGTTTGAGTTTACATATTGTCATTTTGTCACTTGGAGATAGTGAGTGGAGCTGTGAGAGCCAGAAAATGGAGTGTCAAGTGTGGAAATCGGAACGTTTCTGACATATTCTTCGGTTTGACTTCAGCAGAAGGGTGACAGCATCGGAGGCACCCAGAAACTTTTTGCGCCGTGTATGGGGATAATTCCACAGGACAGAACACGGCAAGAAAATGGTTTTCTCGTTTTAAGGAGGATCTTATTGACATTAGTGGCTCTCCATGTTCAGCAAAATCTTCGGGGTTTGGTGAAGATCGTTTAAGAACATTAATCCACAATGATCCACGTCAGTGTACTCGAGAACTGGCAGATTTGATGAACTATGATCATTCTACCATGGTGTCACATTTGCGTGGAGTGAGGAAGCTTAAAAAATCGTGTGTATGGATACCGCTTGACGTAAGCCAAAATCACGAAAGTCAGCGGGTGGCCAAAAGTACATAATTGCTTGTTCGTAATCAACTGGCCCGCGAACAACACCGACGACTCCTGTCCTGTATCGTTATTGGTGAAGGGAAACGGTCTCTTTATGCAAGCATAAGGAAACGAAAGAATTGGTTGAGAAAAAAAAAGCAAGTCCTCGTGCAAAGACCTGTGCACATCCACAAACGATGATGTTATGCATCCGGCGTAACAGGGACGGTGTGTGCACTACGGATTGCTTCTCCGAGGTTTAACCGTCACTGCTGGGATTTATTGGCAACATCTGAGACGTTTTGCATACGCAAACCAAGAATAACGGGCAGGAAGACGGCGCATAGTGACACTACTCCACGATAACACTCGCTTGCATACAGCTAGACTGAAAAAACGAAAAAAAAGAAACACTACGCGGGAGCTAGATTGGGGAGTCGTTCCGCACCCCAATTCACCTGATCTTGCGCCCTCAGATTTTCACCTTTTCCGCTCTATGTCGGCCAACCTTCAAGAAACTTCCTTTTCGGATGAAAATGGGTCGACGAGTTCTTCGCCGCAAAACCACTTGATTTCTACAGCCGCATAACCTAAATGCTACCCCAGCGTTGGCAGATAGTTGTATATAGAGAGGGAGAGTAGTTACTAATGACTAAATTCTCCGTTACGTGCATCTGTTATGAAAAAGCGCTACAGGCTTATGCACCAGCGCAATATAATGGGGGCTTAATCTTTTCCAGTTACTCATAGTTCGAAAACTTCCTATCTTTGTCAGAAAGAATCTTGTGGCAACTCCCTTTTCTAAAAAAAAAATCGGATAAGGGTTGCAATCTGAGCTCTGAAGTTCAAGTTTTCAACGATTCTCTTTTTAGTTCGCTTTCTTATCTCATGCTAGTCCAGTACAAATTTTGCAGTCGATTTTAAACTATCTTGTTGATGAGCTAGAGACCTGAAATTTTAAAAATTATTTAGAACAGGATCACAATGCAATATTAACTCACTTTCTTGACTGTTTGGTCCACCTAGCTCCCACTAGGTTCGGATGGGGTCAAAAGGGTTGGGCACGCTGTCATCACAGCTGCCCCGCAGGGCCCGTGTGTTGTGCGGGTCGTATCAGAATGCGTTCCAGGCGTTAAGCGTGCAACTCTGACAGCCATCAAACAGCACTGCTACATCTGCAGCGTTGTTCTCGTGGCACAGCAGGGCCACGCCCACCTCCCAGCCAATTAGTGATCACAGCTGCACTATAAGGCTAGCCGCGCTGCGGACCCGCCTCCAGTTATGTATTCACTGCGCACTCGTACCGTTCTCATTATACACCGCGGGTTTGGTCAAAGATTTCGTTACGCCTTAGGTTCTGTCTCCTGGATTACTTATGTGGTGTCACCGCTAGACACCACACTTGCTAGGTGGTAACTTAAATCGGCCGCGGTCCTGTAGTACATGTCGGACCCGCGTGTCGCCACTGTGTATTCGCAAACGTAGCGCCACCACAGGGCAGGTCACAAGACACGGACTTCACCTCGCCCCAGTTGTACGGACGACATAGCTTGCGACTAGACCTACCAAGTATTCCTCTCAATTGCCGAGAGACAGATTAAATAGCCTTCAGCTAGTCCATCGCTACTACCTAGCAAGGCGCCATGTGTATCATTGCTAATTGCTTACTACTATGCAAGAGATGTATTTCAACAAGAACAAGACTACATTAAAGTTAAGTATATTAAAATCTCTCTTCTTTTCTTTATAGTTTTCATCCAGTCTCCTGTTTCAGAATTTACGCCCGTCTGCGTTAGTTTCGCGTGCACCTAGCCACTCATTGTGTCGAGACCTTAGGGAATCGACACAACACTTATTTGAACTTTATTATTCTAAAGTGCCAGCTTCATTGTCCGTTTTCCTCTTGTTGCTGTCCTCCTGTTGATGCTTGGCTAACTGTTGTTGATTGCCGCTGGCCGGTCGGCCACTCTCTGCTGGTTCTATCATTCATTACTGTTCTTTGTCAGATTCTGGTCGCAATAGTTTGCAAACACCAAAAGATTAAAAAAAAATCATACAATATTAATTTGCTTGTTTTTTCATTTTATTTTTTAGAAAAATAACAACTAAACAGATTGATATGCTATTAATAGGTCGGTATAACTCTGTTCTATTTCAGGTATAATCGGGTGAAAATACACTGAAACAAACTTGAAATTTAATTCATGTGATCCTTATAATCCCATCAGGATGACTAAAATCAAGTGAGAAATTACACGCACACATAACTAAAAAGCAGAAAAAAATATTTAATTAAAAATAAACTTGTAATATAACACGCTTAAAAATTGGACTAAAAAGTTGAAAATATTTTCTCATAGCTCCATGCAGATTACTAGCCGATACAGATAGTTCTGAAAATCTGTGACTGTGAAATTTTAATCGCTATGAAAAATACTTGTAAGATTTATAATGAGAAATGTGGGGTACATGCAATAAATAATGGTTAGGAGGTGAACTATTCATGCACCAATTACGTATTGCATGGACCCCTCATTTTTCGTTATAAATCGTACAAGCATTTTCATAGCTATTAAAAATCCACAATCAGGAATTTTCAGAAGTATCTGTATGGGGTTAGGAATCTGGGCTACGAGAAGCTGTTCTACACCTTTTAGTTCGATGTAAAAACGTGTTATATTAAACATTTATTTCGATTTAAATAACTATTATAGTCTGTATCAAGTGAACTATAGTTATAAGGGGCCTACAATAAAAATCCATTAAAATATTTTTTCACCAGTATAAACAATCACGACTAGGGTCTTAGAATGTGCATCTGACTCCTGTTAATAACGGTCCACCATTTCGGGTGTCGTTAAATTCCAAAGAATAAAACAAGGACTAACTAACTCTTTCAGTGCCATGCAGAAATTGATAAAAAAGGAAGTTCTTGCTCCACTCAGTGACTACAAACAAAATTATGATATTTTAATTCAGTTCTCGTGATAAAGAACGAGACTGGCTACTGGATTAAAAACATGAGATAGACTATATTCTTTATAGAGAATTTCAGGCACTGTGATTCGCGGTAACGACGTTCTAACAGTCTCTTTTTGAATTAGTGTTAATAACGATAACTTCAGTGGCCCTAGACTTACGTATGCGTAGCCACGTGAGTCCGAAATGGATACACTGCTAAGGCTGACGAATACGTAGTTTAGTTAGTCTTCTTTTCGTGACAACCAGTGAACGCTATAACCCGATTCTTTAAAGTATCCAACTCCTGTGTATAAAACAGCTCTAAAGTCTGATTACTTTAGAAATTAGTTACTGCGTCCAATATGAGATGGTAATAATGTAAGCGAGAAAAAGTGTAGAACAGGTTTAGAATTTTGTTTGAAGTTCGTTGAAGTCGGTAAGTGCAACTATGTCCGGATACGGTGTCCCTGGTTCACCCTTTCAGTAATATAGATGGCGGGTTGTGGACGCCATGCCTCTGATGTTATATGACTTTCCCACGTCTCCGCGGCTTTCATATCAGTCAGTCGGATTCTGTTATTCCGGAACTCAAAGGTGGGTGGGGACTCGGAAGTCCTTTGACGATGGTATGCAAAATTTTATTCACAAATCTTTAATCAAAAGAAGTTTTCCCAGCTTATCGTCCTCCTCCCATCACTCAGCAATAATTTGAAACTAGTTTTTTCGTAACTTATGTTTGAAATTAATATTTTACCCGGAATAGAAAGCGTATGTAACTGTACCGTTACAAGCCAATGAATTTGGCTTCCTTCTGAACAAGCCAACGTTCGTGGAACTTTCTACAGTGGAAACAGATTTATTGCGGATTTTTAAATACCGACTTTGCATTTAATACAGTCCGTTGCATCCGGGACTTTGCACCCAATAGAGAAGAAATCTGCTAATGAACTGCAGTAAAGACATCCCCACATCCTTGAAGTATACAGATCCCCATCTGCGAAGGGGCGTCAGCCACCATCTCCACCTGAGAGTTCAGAATCATGAAGTGGGGAGCTCACCCTAGCAGCTGAGATACCACTCAGAGAGACCAGGCGAGGCTGCTCACCGAGAGATATTAAGGGGCGCCTTGGAGCTGATTGAGCATTCCAGAAACCAGATGCCCTCGTCTTTGTAAATCAACTCTTTCATTCTTCAGTAAATGGTATTTCCAAAACCGCTCTATATCGCCGGCCTGTCGATGAGCCTCTATATGCTCGAAAACTAATTAATGGGAGTAAACAAATATCTCCATAAGTGAGTGATCGTAGTTTTCTGTATCTACACCTGTTATCACGTTACAGCTGTCAGAACTCCACAAGCCGCAACAGAAAGCCTGCTCGAACACCAGAAAGCCCTCTAGCATAGGTTACTGCGATGTTCTGGGAACACTTTTACAACAGGAGCCTGTTTCAGAAAACTCCCATGTCATGTCGCTTCTGTTTTCTGCTGATCTCTTCCTTCTAAATTCTAGAAGCACCAAATACTTTGCCTCTCATACGTTAAAATGAAATGACATATGTTCTTTATAAATTAAGGACAGTGGAAAATTCTTGTAGGAAAGCTCTGACACAGAAACTGATCTTTATAGAAAGTATGATCTCTAAACGGAAAATCTTAATCCACCCCAAGCAGAATCCCAAAAAGTCAAAGTAATTACGAGAGTCATGGTGTGGGTGAGGAAACTGCACGGAACATTTTTAATTGGGACGCGAGCTCTGGTTTAGTACTGGTGTTGAGAGAGCCAAGTCGCTACACGAAGTCTAATTTCATCGTGAATATACGGGGAACCTAAAGGACTTAAGGAAGCTTATTCTCTATAACTTGCAGTTATTATATTCAGCTCGCCCATGTAAACGATAACATTTACCAAAAAGTTTACCACGTTAGGCAGGTCCTGAACGTAATAATGAGCCCACCGATCGCACATGAAAAGGTTTGACAGAAGCTACCGTGCCAGAGAAATCTTCTGTGAACATTTTACAAGGAATGGAGAGTAAGGTTTAACATTCCGTCGATGATGAGGTCATTAGAGAAAGAGGACAAGCTCGTAATGGGTGAGTATCGGGATTGATATCAGCCGCGCATTTTTCAAAGTAACCACTGGGGGATTCGCCTTAAGTGGTTTAGTGAAATCATGGAAAATAAAAATCTAGGTGATATTTGAAAAGCGGATGCCGCTCTCCACCCTTCTGCAGTCATGATTAAGCCAGTTGCGACGACGAAGGGTTTCATCACTTCGCTGTGTTTCTACGCTTTCAGGAGCTTAAAAATCAACAGCACGCAACATGCACATGATGTTAAAAATCGAAAGAATGGGGTGCAGCTTTTCCCGGTCATAGAGCTACGCAGGAGACGCTACACGACGCTAGCGGATATTTGAAAACTACTTCTTGTTGTGATCTAATTCATACTAACGACGAGAACACGGTAAGTGCCGTCACCTGATTCCCCAGGAACCTCACTCATTGGAAGAGGAATCAGAATAAGAGAACACGTGTGTCGGCTTATCCGTTGATAGTACACCATTTCTGAAAAAAGCTACGCTCAAAATTTTCGTGGTATTTTCTAAGTACTCATATCTAAATAGAACAGAGTAATACCGACCTATTAATAGCATGTCAATCTAGTTTCAAATAATTTTCTCATTCTTTCTTCTTTATTCATTCATGTGACATACAATCAGTAGACGAATAAGGACAACGTTATATCAGTATACAATGGAAAACATCCGTGTAGTAATCTTCTACAGACATGGGTGTATCAACGACAAACAAAAATAAAAGTAATAATTGGGGTTTGAACATGGGGCACAAAGTTAAAGAGCAGCGACGCTAACAGCTGTCCCAACATTTCGACTGTGGTTATCACGCGGTAAAAGGCACATAAAGTATCTCGAAAATACCTCGGAAATTTTGAACGTTTTTTTTTTCAATAACGGTTGAGTATCTACGGATAATCCGAAACACATGTTCGCTTATTTTGCCTCTCTTCCACTGAGCGAAGTTTCTGGGAAATCGGGTTATGGAATTTGTCGTGTTATTCTCATAAGTGATGCAGACATTGTCTGCTAGAGTCAGCCGGATAAAGTGTTGCTGGCAGCCTGACATCTTAGCCACGGAAAGTAACTTTCTCCTTTCGAGTGAACGGAAGTTAGTAGTGAATTATGACATACATGGTAGATTTCTCGCTTATCATACGTATGGAGGTTCACTGGCAAGGAAGGTAAACCCCTTCTTTAGGGAAAGCATGAAGTCATTGTAACACTGCACAACCAACGACATGAGAACATGTTTATGTGCTATTAAAAATATGATCGATAAATCTCACACTGTTGACATTTATGAACGTTGCTGTCAATGCAGACCTGTCACCGCCGAAAGATGAGATAATTTGTCGACATACACTTGACTAAGATTGCTATATTTTCGAGAACATAAAAAAGGAGTATTCCCTTGGCCTTTTTAATGACCATTCTTTGCATCTAACGTTGGTACATTACAGTTACACATAAACTAAAAGAGGGACGTTGCATAGGACTAAATCCTGATATATTTTATATTCTATTTTTCTTCAATTGCACTTTTTTGATAATTTGGCATCTGTTAACAATTTTGTATCACTCTTTGTGCGAATTTAGAAAATTCTTCACAAGTTTAACTATCACAATTTGCCAGTACTTGGAGTTCTGATATGACTAAGTCTACAGTGCTCCTGTTTCTTTTGCCACTCGTTAAGTGAAAAAACTTTCTCTGCAAATGTATTGGAGCCTGGTACACTAAACAAAAAGCTAACAACTTTAATCAAATTTTGGACGTTATGATCAGGCTCTGTTAAGAGAAGATGAAGGCAATTTGATATGTCACAATGTTCCTTGTATACACTTTCTGAGACATTATCACCATATATCTTAATGCTTTCATACATATCAGCAACACACACACGACCATCAATAAGAAGTATTTCCACTACATTCTTCAAATCTTGGAAGTAAATTTCCTTTCATAGATCAAACGTTTTATAGATACATACTTATTATTTTCAGTAACATCCAACTTATCTCTGAAATCCTTCAGCACAGAAGCGTAGAAACTGGTGGAATCTGCAGATCTCTTCTTTTTCAATGGTACAGTCAGCCCATTCATGAGTTCCTTTGCCTTGCTGCCGTAGAAACTATCCTTCTTTGGAGGATTTTTGTAAGGAGAAGTTTCATTTGTTTGCAAGTTTCCAAAACACTTAAAATCATATTTTTCAAGAGCTTTAGTCACTATTTACATCTGGCTTCCAACATTCCTAATTTAAATGTAAGTCTAATTCAGGGAAAACGTCTTGTTCAGAATTATCATGAAGGGAAACTATATTCTGTAACTTAGGACAATCATCAGTACTCTGGAACTAGCAAACAGGAGTCAACAAAAGCGATCTGTTACGTAGAATCTCAGCTCATTCCAAATACACAAGCTGAAAAAGTGATTTCAGTTTGTCTCTTCTCTTGGCAGAGACCAAAAAAATGATCATATATTTTTAGTACAATGTTCTCCGGTATCCGCAAATTTCATTGCGTTGAGCACAATATGGTTAGATAGGCCTTCGAAGTTCTCTTTTCTACTGAGCAGCAACTAATACACTGAATTTTTCCGAAATTAACCTTTGCACTGTCTGCACCGTATGATAACAGCTGATTTACACTCAAGTTATGGATCTCGAAGCTCTGGAGCACCAAATTATTGCTACGGAAGTTTCATCAGCATTCTCTACAAAATAAAGTAGTTTACTTTGAACTCCCTGTAGAAGATCAAAGTAGCGTACACGTACCGGAAACTGCTTCCTGTTATTTCCACTCTAAGCATCTGTTGCGAGAGAAAATAATTTGGCAGTATTTTCTGGACAGTTTAAAATTTCTAAAAAGTCTTTCTAAAAAGTCTTCTGTGAACTGGTATATTTTTCGCAAGACTTCTGCCTTCGTAAATCCAAATTTAAGTTTTGAAGCAATTGTTGAATCGATGAAAATATAGAATACTAATTTATTCTCACAGTCAAGGCAGGAATATCTTAAATTATGCTTTACAGCCGATACACTAAACCCATTTCATGTGCTGCAACAGTATCACATTCGTATTTTGTTATTGAAGTTTACATCTTTCAAGAGTTTAGAACTGTCTTCACTCGAACAATCCTTCAAATTATATCCCTTATACGAAGAATGTGGTCTGAGGTCACTTTTTCCACCATGAACAATGTTAAAATCCTTTCTGCGCGTCACATAATATAGCCTATATTTATTTTCCCACTTTAACCATGAAAATAACTTTTCTCGCTTCTTCAAATGTACCTGCTGATGCTGAGATTTTACTTCCTTCTTCGGCGAAGTCTTTGATACATAGTTTTCAGTATCACAAGTTTCTAATTACCACATGATACGGACTGTAAACTTGATCCAGCCCTTTGCAAACGGTAGCACAGAAACAAACAACGCCAGTAGTGGTGAGGGAGCTTAAACACTACCAGCAAGGATAGGAAGAATGCTCCTTCCGAAACATTCATTTCTTTCGCTTGAAACTGTTGCCAGCATTTGCATGTATAGTAAAAAATGTTGTCTGACCAGAGATAGTCACATTTCAGGCTGAAAAAATATCTTCTCTTTTATGGGCCACGTCAAATCTGGCGTTTTTCACAGCGTAAAAAATAAACGGAAAGTTAGTGACTCCGAGGAAAGAAAAAGCATAGGGGCGAAATTAAAGCTAAGAAAAAAGAAGAAAATGGAGGATCCGTTGAAAACGGATTATTTGACGACCTTACATCTAACAGAGAACGGGTGTGCACACGGCCGGGTCGGCATGTAGCCAAGACGTGTGTGACAGGGCCTGCTCTTCGGCAGGCTCTTACGACTTATCAGGGCTCATATTCCTGCTAGGCAGCCGTTTAACACAGCGGGAAAGATCAGAGAAGCCGTCAGACTCACAGCAAAGCGCTTCAAACTTGAACCGCAAGGTTGATTATAAACTCTCTCCGCCACTGTTGCTCGTGATTACCGGCGCAGTTACGCCACCAGAGAGAAACCTCTCTAGACGGAGTTGGAAGCCCTGACAGGCTCAGGCATCAACAGTAATAACTAAACTGCGCTGCTTAATCGTGGTGGCTTTTACCTAATCCGCTGATTGTAGGTAATGAAACAGGAGTTAGGACCATTGCTTCCGTTGCTTCTCGTTTATTTTTTCTGTTGATGTTGTCGCATTACGACTTTTGCCAAGGCATAAATACCTGCAACTTGGAGGTCTTCCACGTGTTATTTACTTCATTAACTGAAATTAATAGAATTACAAACTTTCTAAAAAACAATAGCTCATGTAATGTTGGTGGGATATCAAACACAGTTCTGAAAAGTTATTCCAACTTAGTAAGTAATGTCTTTTGTGATATATAATTTAATGCATCGCTGGTACAGGGAATTTTACGAAACTGATTAGAATATGCAATTGTTGAATTTCTTCAAAACAAAAGTGTCAAGAAAGATTTAAATAATTATCGTCAATTTTCCACTGAGACACCTTTTTTCCAAAATATTCGAAAAATCAATGTACTCAGCAGTAGTCCAACAATTAAGTAGAAACAATTAATTTATCATATAACATTTTGAATTTCAAGATGGAATGCTTCACTGAGAATACTATACATACGTTCATTCATCAAATGGTACAAGTATTAAATAATAAAATAACACCGGTTGGAATTTTTTGTGGCCTTTCCAAGTCGTTAGGTTCGCAGGAGAGCTTCTACAAAGTTTGGAAGGTAGGAGACGAGGTACTGCCAGAATAAAGCTGTGAGGAGGAGCGTGAGTCGTGCTTGGGTAGCTCAGTTGGTAGGGCACTTGCCCGCGAAAGGAAAAGGTCCCGAATTCGAGTCTCGGTCCGGAACACAGTTTTAATCTGCCAGGAAGTTTCATATCAGCGCACACTCCGTTACAGAGTGAAAATCTCATTCTGGAGAGTGGAGAATGTTGAGTAGAATAGTTAAAACTGTGTCGGAAGGATAGAAAATTCTAGTAATTAAGTAGAAATCACAAATGGAGCCCTACAGGGTTCAATTTTTATTCAACTTCTGTTCCTTATATATATACGTATATGTCAGTTACCTACCACTTAACATTCAACAAGCAGCATCCGTACTTTTTGCAGACGATACTAGTTTTATAACAAATCTAGTTAGAGAGAAATCAAAGGAAGAGATTGTAAATGACATTTTCCAAAGACTTAAGTGGTCCTCAGAAAACTGACGCCCCCTAAAGTTCGAAAAAAAAAAACCTCGCTGTATTCAGTTCTATACAACAAATAGAATCATACCAACAACTGATATACACTCCTGGAAATTGAAATAAGAACACCGTGAATTCATTGTCCCAGGAAGGGGAAACTTTATTGACACATTCCTGGGGTCAGATACATCACATGATCACACTGACAGAACCACAGGCACATAGACACAGGCAACAGAGCATGCACAATGTCGGCACTAGTACAGTGTATATCCACCTTTCGCAGCAATGCAGGCTGCTATTCTCCCATGGAGACGATCGTAGAGATGCTGGATGTAGTCCTGTGGAACGGCTTGACATGCCATTTCCACCTGGCGCCTCAGTTTGACCAGCGTTCGTGCTGGACGTGCAGACCGCGTGAGACGACGCTTCATCCAGTCCCAAACATGCTCAATGGGGGACAGATCCGGAGATCTTGCTGGCCAGGGTAGTTGACTTACACCTTCTAGAGCACGTTGGGTGGCACGGGATACATGCGGATGTGCATTGTCCTGTTGGAACAGCAAGTTCCCTTGCCGGTCTAGGAATGGTAGAACGATGGGTTCGATGACGGTTTGGATGTCCCCTCGACGATCACCAGTGGTGTACGGCCAGTGTAGGAGATCGCTCCCCACACCATGATGCCGGGTGTTGGCCCTGTGTGCCTCGGTCGTATGCAGTCCTGATTGTGGCGCTCACCTGCACGGCGCCAAACACGCATACGACCATCATTGGCACCAAGGCAGAAGCGACTCTCATCGCTGAAGACGACACGTCTCCATTCGTCCCTCCATTCACGCCTGTCGCGACACCACTGGAGGCGGGCTGCACGATGTTGGGGCGTGAGCGGAAGACGGCCTAACGGTGTGCGGGCCCGTAGCCCAGCTTCATGGAGACGGTTGCGAATGGTCCTCGCCGATACCCCAGGAGCAACAGTGTCCCTAATTTGCTGGGAAGTGGCGGTGCGGTCTTGGCGTGCGGTCTTGGCGTGCATCCGTGCGTCGCTGCGGTCCGGTCCCAGGTCGACGGGCACGTGCACCTTCCGCCGACCACTGGCGACAACATCGATGTACTGTGGAGACCTCACGCCCCACGTGTTGAGCAATTCGGCGGTACGTCCACCCGGCCTCCCGCATGCCCACTATACGCCCTCGCTCAAAGTCCGTCAACTGCACATACGGTTCACGTCCACGCTGTCGCGGCATGCTACCAGTGTTAAAGACTGCGATGGAGCTCCGTATGCCACGGCAAACTGGCTGACACTGACGGCGGCGGTGCACAAATGCTGCGCAGCTAGCGCCATTCGACGGCCAACACCGCGGTTCCTGGTGTGTCCGCTGTGCCGTGCGTGTGATCATTGCTTGTACAGCCCTCTCGCAGTGTCCGGAGCAAGTATGGTTGGTCGGACACACCGGTGTCAATGTGTTCTTTTTTCCATTTCCAGGAGTGTAGTACATAAGCGGAAGTCAGGAAATACCGTAGGATGCTCCTAATTTTCGGATGTACATACTGAGGAAAACTGGAAAAAGGGTATTACTGAGTTCCTCAAACAATTAGTTCAGCTATTTTGGCTTTTCCTATAATTGCTAATACTCGAAACAAACGAATTATCATTCTGTCATATTTTACGTATTTTCACTCTTTAATGTCTTATAGAATGATTTCCTGGGACAACTCACCGCTTAGAAGGAAAGTATTGATTGCACAAAAGAGAGCAGTAAGAATAATACCTGGTGTTCAGCGATGGACTTTATGTAAGCACCTCTTCAAGGAACTAGGCCATCCAAACGTACATATATTCGCTAATGAGATTCATCATAAATTATCCATCACAGTTTGAGGAGGCTAGTGATGTCCACACTTACAATCCTAGGGGAAATAACGACCTTTATCACCTATTCGTAAAGCTATCAGTGGCTCACAAAGGAATTCAGTAAGCAGCAACAAAAATTTTTGATTATTCGCACAATAATATAAAATGTCTGACAGACAGCAATGCAAGTTTTAAATCTAAACTAAAATCATTTCTCCTGGACAACCCCTTCTACTCCGTTGGACGTATTTCTATTATCAAGCTAGTAGCCTGAAAAAAATGTGTTAACTGTAGTTGCATGAGTAGCACTGAAAAAATGTGTCTATTAATTTTAACACTAGGCATGTATGTACATACTGTAAACTGACTGGTTCCACAGCATCTCGATAAAAGAAGCGTTCAAATGATCTGTGGAATACTATCTGACTCACTGCAGGAAACAATATGACGGTGATGTGCTGGAATATTGTTATGCTTTAACGCTACCATAAAATGCACGAGAACCTCAGACGAATTAATGCTTGCACCAAAATCTACCCCTACAAATGACAATGTTTTTTCCAGCATAACAGTGAAACACATGGTTATAAATACGATTTCAGAATAGAAATGAAAAAAATTATACAGTTCATTATGTGTTCCTAGGTCAATTGTGTGTTACAGGATGGTAAATATTCATACCAGTGGGAAAGGAGCTTTAAATTATATATTGTACTTTCACAGCAAATAGTATTACTATTAATTTATTTTACAGTTATTTTAGAGTATCTGGATCAAACAAGTTTCTGACCAGTGTGTAAGACAACTACTTCTAGAGGTCGAAATCTTTGCAATATTATTAAAGGGCAGGAATGGGGGAAAGACAGTAGAAGAAGAATGGGTAACTTTGAGGGATGAAATAGTGAAGGCAGCAGAGGATCAAATAGGTAAAAAGACGAGGGCTAGTGGAACCCCTTTGGTAACAGAAGAAATATTGAATTTAATTGATGTAAGGAGAAAATATAAAAATGCAGTAAATGAAACAGGCAAAAAGGAATACAAACGTCTCAAAAATGAGATCGACAGGAAGTGCAAAATGGCTAAGCAGGGATGTAGAGGCTTGTCTCACTAGGGGTAAGATAGATACTGCCTACAGGAAAATTAAAGATACCTTTGGAGAGAAGAGAACCACTTGTATGAATATCAAGAGCTCAGATGGCAACCCAGTTCTAAGCAAAGAAGGGAAGGCAGAAAGGTGCAAGGAGTATATAGAGGGTTTATACAAGGGCGATGTACTTGAGGACAATATTATGGAAATGGAAGAGGATGTAGATGAAGATGAAATGAGAGATAAGATACTGCGTGAAGAGTTTGACAGAGCACTGAAAGACCTGAGTCCAAACAAGGCCCCCGGAGTAGACAACATTCCATTAGAACTACTGACGGCCTTGGAAGAGCCACTCCTGACAAAACTCTACCATCTGGTGAGCAAGATGTATGAGACAGGCGAAATACCCTCAGACTTCAAGAAGAATATAATACAGTAATTCCAATTCCAAAGAAAGCAGGTGTTGACAGATGTGAAAATTACCGAACTATCTGTTTAATAAGTAACAGCTGCAAAATACTAACGCGAATTCTTTACAGACGAATGGAAAAACTGATAGAAGCCGACCTTGGGGAAGAGCAGTTTGGATTCCGTAGAAATGTTGGAACACGTGAGGCAATACTGACCTTACGACTTATCTTAGAAGAAAGATTAAGGAAAGGCAAACCTACGTTTCTAGCATTTGTAGACTTAGTGAAAGCTTTTGACAATGTTGATTGGAATACTCTCTTCCAAATTCTAAAGGTGGCAGGGGTAAAATACAGGGAGCGATAGGCTATTTACAATTTGTACAGAAACCAGATGGCAGTTATAAGAGTCGAGGGACATGAAAGGGAAGCGGTGGTTGGGAAGGGAGTGAGACAGGGTTGTAGCCTATCCCCGATGTTATTCAATCTGTATATTGAGCAAGCAATAAAGGAAACAAAAGAAAAGTTCGGAGTAGGAATTAAAATCCATGGAGAAGAAATAAAAACTTTGAGGTTCGCCGATGACATTGTAATTCTGTCAGAGACAGCAAAGGACTTGGAAGAGCAGTTGAACGGAATGGACAGTGTCTTGAAAGGAGGGTATAAGATGAACATCAACAAAAGCCAAACTAGGATAATGGAATGTAGTTGAATTAAGTCGGGTGATGCTGAGGGAATTAGATTAGGAAAGGAGCCATTTAAAGTAGTAAAGGAGTTTTGCTATTTGGGGAGCAAAATAAGTGATGATGGTCGAAGTAGAGAGGATATAAAATGTACGCTGGCAATGGGAAGGAAAGCGTTTCTGAAGAAGAGAAATTTGTTAACATCGAGTGTAGATTTAAGCGTCAGGAAGTCGTTTCTGAAAGTATTTGTATAGAGTGTAGCCATGTATGGAAGTGAAACGTGGATGATAAATAGTTTAGACAAGAAGAGAATAGAAGCTTTCGAAATGTGGTGCTACAGAAGAATGCTGAAGATAAGATGGGTAGATCACATAACTAATGAGGAAGTATTGAATAGAATTGGGGAGAAGGGGAGTTTGTGGCACAACTTGACTAGAAGAAGGGATCGGTTGGTAGGACATGTTCTGTGACATCGAGGGATCACCAATTTAGTATTGGAGGGCAGCGTGGAGGGTAAAAATCGTAGAGGAAGACCAAGAAATGAATACACTAAGCAGATTCAGAAGGATGTAGGCTGCAGTAGGTACTGGGAGATGAAGAAGCTTGCACAGGATAGAGTAACATGGAGAGGTGCATCAAACCAGTCTCAGGACTGAAGACCACAACAACAACATTAAAGGGCAGTAATTGCGTATTGCATCTATGGAATCACAATGTGTCAAATTGGAACTGAGGGCAACATTTGCATATTAAATAAAAGAGAAGGAAAATATCTTAGTTTGAAATTGAGCGCGGTACTTGCAAAGTACACTGAAGTGTCAAAGAAACTGGCGTAGGCATGGGTATTGAAATACAGAGTTATATATACAGACACAATTCGGAGTGCGGTTGGCAACGCCTATATAAGACAACAACTGTCTGGCGGAGTTGTTAGATCGGTTACCGCTGCTACAATGACAGCTTATAAAGATTTAAGTGAGTCTGAACGTGGTATTACGGTCAGCGCACGAGCGATGGGACACGGCACCTCCGAGGTAGCGATGAAGTGGAGATTTTCCCGCGCGACCATTTCACGGGTGTATCGTGAATATCAGGAATCCGGTAAAACATTAAACATCCTGCAAGAATGGGACCAAAGACGACTTAAAAGAATCGTTCAACGTGACTTAAGTGCAACCCTTCCGCAAATTGCTGCAGATTTCAGTGCTGGGCGATCAACAAGTGTCAGCGTGCGAACCATTCAACTAAACATAATCGATATTGGCTTTCGGAGCCGAAGGTCCTCTCGTGTACCCTTGATGAATGCACAACACAGAGCTTTATGGCTCGCATGAGCGCAACCCCGACATTGGACTGCTGATGACTGGAAACATGTTGCCTGATCGCTCGAGTTTCGTTTCAAATTGTATCGAGTGGATGGACGTGAACGGGTATGGAGACAACCTCATGAATCCATGGACCCTGCATGTCAGCAGGGGACTCTTGAAGCTGGTGGAGGCTCTGTAATGGTATGGGGCGTATGCAGTTGGAGTGCTATGGGACCTCTGATACGTCTAGATACGACTCTGACAGGTGACAGGTGACAGGTGATGGATATTCATGTCCATTGAGCATTCCGACAGTCTTGGACAATTTCAGCAGGATAATGAGACACCTCACACGTCCAGAATTGCTACGGAGCCGCTCTAGAAACACTCGTCTGAGTTTAAACACTTCCGCTGTGCTGTTCAGAAGATATCTCCACCCCTTCGTATTCTTACGTATTTAAGGACAGTTCTGCACGATTCATGGTGTCAATTCCCTCCAGCACTCGACATTAGTCGAGTGCATGCCACGTCGTTTTGCGGCACTTCTGAGTGCTCGAGCGGGAAGGAAGGTGTATCAGTTTCTTTGGTTCTTCAGCGTATATCAAAGGATCAGGAGCGCCAATAACAAGGACATGAACAGCTTGTTGACAAACATTTATTTTTATGAATAAAGTGTCTTTGAACCACTGTTATTGAAATACAATTCGTAAGTTACTTTTATTCACGACAAATGAAATAATAAATTGCTCATTATCAAGTACAAGAATCTCAGGGTCGTTACCAGAACGTTTAAATAGCGGTTGCTGTGAGACAAATGGAACTGGAAGGCAAACTTGGGTGATAGCTGCATTTTACCAGGCGGTGATCAGGGTGCTAGAAGCGCGGGGGAGAGGCGCACTGCTGGCGGCTGGCAGCGTCGCGTGGCAGCGCGAAAGGGCGGGCAGTCGTGCTGCAGACGGCGACGCGTATGCGGCGGGCAGCGCCCTCTCCGTCACAGGTGTCTTCCTGCTCCACTTTCCAACCAGTCTCCCTCCAAGGCGATATTTTCTCCAGAGCTTTCTCCCTGGGTGTGATTCGCTACTAAATAATTCTTTCAGCCAATCAAAATTATCGTGAATCATCCTTGTCAAATGTTCTGTGCCGCCTACAGTGCCCACGATTGGGCGACAATATTGCTGGTGGAATTCCTCCAATGTGCAAGCCCCATCTCTCCAGCTTGAAACAGACATCCTGTCTTCCGTCCATTTGTCACTCCCTCCTCCTCCTCTGCTAAAATCCACTTTAGTGCGTTCCTTCCCATACCCAAGTCGGCAAGAGAGCTCAGGCAAGGGCTAAAAGTTATTGACAGTAATCGGCAAACTGCATCTCGCATTTGTCATTGGTGTCTCACATCCTGGAAAGGCATCCATTTGTTGCCTCTGTCCCTTTATCTGACAATGTATCCCTTCTACTCAAAAGCACAGAAAAACATTCTGACGTATGACATGTGGATGTCCCGGTGTGGGGACGTCTCTCTACCATCGGCGTCTGCCTGATTCGCACACACACACGGACAGTGACGTGGGGCGGGGGTGGCTAGCCCGTTATCCTCAGCTCCATTACAAGTTAGAATGAAACGGTTACGATATATAAGAAACACATTAACATAACTGTTTCACAGTTCATGTCAGTTCCTGACTGTGAGTCACTGCAGTTCTCTTTTTACCATACGGTGTTGATCCTTTTCCGCTTTCCTACAGTGTTGCTGTAACAACACTTGCGCCATGTCTCTAGAATAGGTAAAAGTTCACCTATAAATTCCACCACGAAAGCTAACCATTTCAGTGGCCTGCCAACAGCTTTTTGGTTTTTTCCTCCTGCTACACCGTTTCTGGATGACGTGCTGTCGCAAAAGCTTGATGGTAACTGAATTCTAAAATTAATGGTGCTAAATTCGTTCGATTTCCTGTGTCCGCTCGCAAGTACCTAGACGAAATGTGATCAACTTTTATGATAAAAATTTGGGAATTACTGCTCTCGTTGAAATATCTCCAATATTGCCCCCCAGTATAATGTGCAATGTGTAATGTGTGTGTGTGTGAGATGGGGGGGGGGGGGAGAGGGAGAGAGGGAGAGAGAGCAGTGAAAGTAGAGCCTCAATATATAAGCTACACATTAAATATAAATCTTTATTTCGTAGAAAATAATTTGTAAATGGAATCTGACCTCCTACACATAACAAAATTAACAAAGACATAACTCGTTTATCTAATCAAACGGCAAGGAAAAGGGTTTAAATGATAAATAGTTCATCAAGAAACTGACCAAGGATTGAATAACATATTTGCTTTTGGCTCATTTCTGTCAAGTAAGAAGGAATCATTGAACCATTAACATCAGTAAATACGTTATGAATACTATTTCTATCTAATATCTCAATGTAGTGCCAGGTAATTCTGTAACA
Source organism: Schistocerca nitens (assembly GCF_023898315.1). Lineage (NCBI taxonomy): Eukaryota > Metazoa > Arthropoda > Insecta > Orthoptera > Acrididae > Schistocerca > Schistocerca nitens. Next base: position 485,949,506 of record NC_064614.1, on the reverse strand, counting down.
TACTGAGTTCGTCCGTAACGGCAGCCTTCAACTTACCTTCCTACATGGGAAGAATACTTTTCCTGATTTTGCAATTGCTGACTTCAGTGAGTTGCCTGAATAGGTTAGAAGAATATAGCAGCGTGGCAGCGCGCCGCTTCATCACTCAGAACTAACGAAGAAATGACTTTTTTTGGACGGATATAATTCAGAAAAGGATCTCGTTAATATATCAATGTAGTGCTACTAAAAGAATACGGTTAACTAACAAGGTCAAATTGGTCCTCAGAGCAGTAAATACAAAAGGAAATACATCAAAGCGTTATCGGGAGAATATGCCCCCAACACACAATTTTGCAGAAGACAACCACTCTTTTATATGTCAGGAGAGGACTGCAACTTTGAATCTACAGCACGACGGACTGAAGAGGTAACAATAGTTCCTTTAATCTGCTTCCATTTAATCAAAAATGAACAACCTGCGTGAGGTTCCATGTTTCCTTGCGGACGAATGTTACCGCAAGCCTGAGTGCGGACAGTCGCGAATTAAACTGTGCAGAAATGTAGAATACCTTCCTGAAATATCCTAACCAGTCGCTTAATATTCACTACGACAAGTAACAGAAATGATCGCACCGGATTTTTACGTCGTCGTAGCAATTCCGATGCAGTTCACACGATGCAGGACCTCATCCTTGCTCGGACAGAAGTGAACTTCACGAAAAATATTGCCAGAAAACCGAATACACTCACATAAGAAACCATTCACTGTTTCCAAACCACGAAAGCTCCCATTGGCTGATAGACAAACCGACCTTCCAAAAATGCGAAAATGCCTCAGTGGGCACATAAAGACATTGCTCAAAGAACCTATTCCGATCAGTCAAAGCTAAGTATACCAGAAACACACGAAGTATAATAAAGATGATGTCGCGGTTTATGCAAAGTGAAAATATATTGAGTAAAATGAAATTACCAAATATCTGAATGTTAAGTTTTTATACAGTAGTAGTATAGATTTATTTTACCCTGTTGTTCATCTGCAGCAGCACTTTTCAGTAATTTTACTTTCTCAGTACTGGGTTCGGCATATCTATGCTCATCTCTGCAGTCAGTTAAGCTATGTTGCCGGGAGGGTCTCTGGGGAGGAAAACTCGCTCTTCTACCAGAACGGCAAGTTGCGCAATTCGATTATAGGAATCAGTGTAGCCTTCCCCGACAGTTTCTCAGCTGCAAAGTTCGTGTCTGTCCTACGATAATTTCGCTTCTGGGAGTCACGACAGGGGCAGACGTGGCAAACATAGAAACACGTTACACGGGAGAATATTCTTAACGCACGAAAAACGTGGCAGAAGAGGGAAAGAAAGGGAGACAAGTGCATTTTTAATTACAAATTCAATCTTTAACTGTAATGCCGAGCACTTTCCTTCCAACTGTGGCAAATGTTCGTGAGACTATCGCGCGCCACTGAAACAGCTAGGTATTTTCAAGAAGGGCGCTCTCTTTTGTTCAGGTGACGTCGGCTGTTGTGGAAACGCGCCAGCAGGGTGACCACTGTCCTGGCGACACATGAGCGCACGTGCGCGGAGCGACCGTGTTTATCTGCGGCGCCATGGTTACAGCTCACTCTATGGAAAGTTAGTAAAAGTACGCCGTATCGTGGTCTGCCGCACTAGAAGGTACAAGGTAGACAGATTTTGTTTCTGCCGTATACACGATGTCAGCACATTAATTACGGTAGCAGCCTGGACTAACGACCGTAAACAACAGACGTGCATTCGACCAGTGACTTGTGGCCAGACGTTGTTAAGTAGCCGGCTTGCGGCTGTAGTGTGTCAATGTTATTGTGTCACAAATCGCAATGAAGGAATGGTTCAAATGGCTCTGAGCACTATGGGACTTAACTTCTGAGGCCATCAGTCCCCTACATCTTGGAACTACTTAAACCTAACTAACCTAAGGACATCACACACATCCATGCCCGAGGCAGGATTCGAACCTGCGACCGTAGCGATCGCGCGGTTCCAGACTGTAGCGCCTAGAACCGCTCGGCCACCCCGGCCGGCCGCAATGAAGGAACGAGCGGTGATCCGGTGTCAGGTGTTACTCTGAAAACGACTACGAAAACATTTGAGTCCATGAAAATGACTTACGCGTTAATAGTTTCAGTCGTGCACGAGTGTTTAACTAGTTTAACCGTTTTAAAGGACACCACTCGAGAAGAGCGAGAGATTGTGGCGTCCCGCTTCAAGTTCGTCCGACGGAAACACTGGGAAAATTCGCGATCTTTTGAAAACCGTCCGTCATCTGTCGTGGGGAACTATCACTGAAGAACTGAACATCTCTGAACTAAGTGTTCAGAACATTCTCCAGGATGTTTCGAAGACGAGAAAAGTGTGTGCAAAGTTTGTCCCTAACACCTTGACTCCAGAGCAATACCAACAAATCGTGGACGTCTGCCGCGACTTGACAGAAACGCTGAACGTGGACAGTTTTTTCTGGAAAAAAATTATCACTGGTAATAACACAAAGTGGAGAATGGGCTTCTGATAGTTCGGCAAGACTGAATCAGATGCAAATGAAAAAATAGAAAGAGAAGCTATGCTCAAAGCCTCTTTTGGTGTTCATTGTATTACCCAAAGGAAACTTGCTCCCACGGGCACCACTGTAAATTCCCAATGCTATTTGGGTGTCATGGATAGGCTGAGCAAGAGGATCGAGAGGGTCCGTTAAATTTCGGGCATGCAGCCGCGCAAAATTTATTTGCCCGAAATTTAATGGACTATTCATTACGCCGCGAGAAATTGAAGATGCACAGGCTTGAAGGGGGTTCGTCTGCAAAAGTGTAACGGGAGGGATTTCTTCTTGCTGCACGACAACGTGCCCGCTCACAGTGCTGCAGTTGCAGTGCAATTTCCAGTGAAAAACAAGTGACAGTCTCAACGAACCTCCGTAATCACCCGACTTGGCGGGGTGTGACTATTATTCATCCCAAAAAACGAAAATTCACGTAGAGGATCAATGCTGTGATGACATAACCGACGTACAAGCCAATGTGACGCGCTAGTTGAACAACAGACAACAGAAGGACTTGCCAGAACGAGATTTTCACTCTGCAGCGGAGTGTGCGCTGATATGAACCTTACTGGCAGATTAAAACTGTGTGCCGGACCAAGATTAGAATTCGGGACCTTTGCCTTTCGCGGGCAAGTGCTCTACCAACTGAACTACCCAAGCACGACTCACGGCCCCTCCTCACAGCGTTACTTCCGCCAGTACCTCGTCTCCTACTTTCCAAACTTCACAGAAGCTCTCCTGCGAACCTTGCAGAACTAGCACTCCTGGAAGAAAGGATACTGCTAAGACATGGCTTAGCCACAGCCTGGGGGATGTTTCCAGAATGAGATTTTCACTCTACAGCGGAGTGTGCGTTAATATGAAACAACCTGGCAGATCAAAACTGTGTGCCGGACCGAGACGAGGTTGATTTATTTCTTCCAGGAGTGCTAGTTCTGCAAGGTTGGCAGGAGAGCTTCTGTTAAGTTTGGGAAGTAGGAGACGAGGTACTGGTGGAAGTATAGCTGTGAGGACGGGGCGTGAGTCGTGCTTGGGTAGCTCAGTTGGTAGAGCACTTGCCCGCGAAAGACAAAGCTCCTAAGTTCGAGTCTGGGTCCGGCACACAGTTTTAATCTGCCAGGAAGTTTCAAAAGAAGGACTTGTTTGACTGTGTCACACGGTTGTATGAAAATGCTGTACTCTGTAGTCAACTGGAAGTAGGCTATGCAGAACACCTGAAGCATTAAAACCACCACCTTACCTTTTGTTTAGTTTTTTTTAATGCAGCCTTGAAACTTTTAGGAGTGACGGAATACGCTCCACTAAAAATTGTTTTAGGGTTGACAGCTGCGAAGGAAGCAGAAGGATGAGGCTCACAAGGCAAGCACAACCAACCTCGCGAGACGAGAAGCCACAGCCGCCACCCGGTGTCGCCAGGCTTTCGGCCTCACCATTACAAAACTTCCCAGTTGCACTAACGTTCTGTTTCAGGCGGTGATTTTCTTTTCATTTCTTACAGGAATCATTGTTTTATTTGTTCTGTGATAGTGAACAGTACCAGAAACCCGTTTGTCAAATGCTATGATCAGTGAAGAAGTTCGACGTCTGTCTCTTGGCCAGTGTTGCCGTACGAGCTCAGTCAAGGGGCTGAGTACTCACACTAGCGCCAACTTCAAGAAAGAAACATTAAATGCTGACCCAGTTCTCCCCATCAACAAGGTGATCGAAAGAACTGTGGCAGCTCTGAATACAGACTAGAGCACTGTTTTGAAAATTGAGCAGCATATGTTTAGCAAAAATAGGAAGCTGAAATATTCTCGAAGCAGGAAACTGTGGAGAAAACATCGCAGGAGTAATCGTGTAAAGTCTTCCTGTTTGTAATTATTACGTAAAGAGGAACAACCTACATCTACATCTACATCTACATCTGCATGGTTACTCTGCGGTTCATACTTAAGTGTCTGGCAGAGGGTTCATCGAACCATTTTCATACTACTTCTCTAAGATTCCACTCTCGAATGGCGCGTGGGAAAAAGGAACACCTAAATATTTTGTTCGAGCTCTGATTTCTGTTATTTAATTATGATGATAATTTCTTCCTACGTAGGTGGGTGACAACAAAATACTTTCCCATTAGGAAGAGAAATTTGGTGATTGAAATTTCGTAAATAGATCTCGCCGCAAGGAAAACCGCCTTTGTTTCAGTGACTGCCACCCCAACTTGCGTATCATATCAGTGACACTCTCAGCCCTATTGCACGATAACACGAAACGAGGTGCCCTTCTTTGCACTATTTCGATGTCCTCCGTCAATCCTACCTGGTAAGGATCCCACACTGCACAGCAATATTCCAGCAGAGGACGGACAAGTGTAATGTAGGCTGTCTCCTTAGTGCGTTTGTCGCATCTTCTAAGTGTTCTGCCAACAAAGCGCAGTCTTTGTTTCGCTTTCCCCACAATATTATCTATGTCGTCTTTCCAATTTAAGTTGCTCGTAATTGTAATTCCTAGGTATTTAGAAGAATTAACAGCCCTTAGATTTGTGCGATTTATCGTATACCCAAAATTTATCGGATTTCTTTTAGTACCCATGTGGATGACCTCGCACTTTTCTTTGTTTAGTGCCAATTGCCTCTTTTCGCACCATACAGAATTTCTCTCTAGATCATTTTGTAATTGGATTTGATGGTCTGATGATTTTACTAGACGGTAAATTACAGCGTCATCTGCAAACAATCTAAGGGGGCTGCTCGGATTATCACCTAGATGATTTCTGTAAATCAGGAACAGCACAGGGTCTATGACACAACCTTGCGGAACGCCAGATATCACTTCTGTTCTACTCGATGATTTACCGTCTATCACTACGAACTGTGACCTCTCTGAGAGGAAATCACGAATCCAGTCACACAACTGAGATGATACTCCATATGCACGCAATTTGATTAATAGTCGCTTGTGAGTAACGGTATCAAATGGCTCTGAGCACTATGCGACTTAACTTCTGAGGTCATCAGTCGCCTAGAACTTAGAACTAATTAAACCTAACTAACCTAAGGACATCACACACATCCATGCCCGAGGCAGGATTCGAACCTGCGACCGTAGCGGTCGCTCGGCTCCAGACTGTAGCGCCCAGAACCGCACGGCCACTCCGGCCGGCAGTAACGGTATCAAAAGCCTTCTGGAAATCTAGGAATATAGAATCGATCTGAGATCCCTTGTCGAGTACAGCTACAAAATCCTACTCCAAATTGAGGTGAGTGATATGGGTCTGTAATTCAATGGGTTACTCCTATTTCCTTTCTTGAATATTGGTGTGACCTATGCTACTTTCCAGTCTTTAGGAACAGACCTTTCGTCAAGGGAGCGGTTGTATATGATTGCTAAGAAAGGCGCTATTGCGTCTGCATACTCTGAAAGGAACCTGATTGGTATACCATCTGGACCGGAAGATTTGCCTCTCTTAAGTGATTTGAGTTGTTTCGCAACACCTAAGATATCTACTTTTATGTCACGCATGCTAACAGCTGTTCTGGTTTTGAATTGTGGAACATTTACTTCGTCTTCTTTCGAGAAGGAATTACGGAAAGCTGTATTTAGTAACTCCGCTTTAGTGGCACCATCATCGGTAACATTTCCATCGCTATCGCGCAGTGACGGTATTGACTGGTTTTTTGCCACTGGTGTACTTTACATACGACCATGATCTGTTTGAGTTTTCTACCTACACTCTTAGGGAAGCGGGTCTTTTGAAGGCAGTAGCGCTCGTTGTTTCACTACGGACGTACCTGCGGCCGAAAGGTTTTCACATACACAGAAGTTATAGGGGTGATTGACCAGAAAACTTAACAATGGCTTTCTTATGATCATAGTAATCTGTTTCTCATAATAAAACCAAACAGGCAGCTGCTTTGCTCTTGAGCACGAGTGGAGCATCATGCAACAAATTTAACTCAAACCGTCTCTTGCAAGAGATCTCTAAAAGAGTTGCAGTTTGAAACATATGAAAATGTGATTTTTTCCTAAGATTTGATTCGCATAAAATCCACCTATCTGTAGCAACAATGGTGTTTCTCGCTTGTTAAAAATTCTGTAACGGCAGTAGGAAATGCATTTTATTATATTTTCAGTTTGTAACCTTAAAAATTTCTTACCTCTAGTAAATCTAAATCGAAGATGCAGTGCAACTCTTTGAGAACACGTTGATGCCAGTTCTACATTTGTACGCTGAATAGTTGGCAAGCTGGCACTTGTCTGAATGAAATGTGGGATAACGGGCGCGTTCCGCGCTGGATGTGGCAACTCTGCTCCTTGCGTCGTCCACGTTCTGCTGCCGAAGAGTCAATCCTAAGGAAAATTTGAACACAGTACAGTGTTCTATAGCTGAAGCCCGCCAGACTTTGGCATAACCTGCTCCGGATCACTCACCCGAACTATTAATAATGGCGGAAGATTGTTAATTACACCAGAGGAACGATTCGAATTTTATGGCGAGGACTGTCACTCCCTAGCTGCTGCATCATACTCTGTACCAGGGGGGCCCAACATTTTTTTCTGGGCCATGTTGGAAGAACGGAAGAGGACGAGTACTCTTGACTTTTGAGCCTCGCATGAGATACTAAACACTACTGACAATAACCGCTGCGGGAAAAAAAAGAGGGAAGAGAGAGGGGAGAGAGAGAGAGAGGGGGAGAGAGAGAGAGAGAGAGAGAGAGAGAGAGAGAGAGAGAGAGAGAGAGAGAAAGAAGAGGACTTCCAGATTGATTGGAAATATTCACTTTATCACAACGTTACATGAATGGAATTTTGTGGATATTTTTTTTTCTATTTTTTTTTTTTTTTTTTTTTTTTTTTTTTTTTTTTTTTTTCTAGGGCGGCAATGACACTTGCTTGGGCCGCATGCGGCCCGCGGGCCGCAGGTTGGACACCTCTGCTCTGTACGATTCTCAATGTCCAAGCTCTCTACTAATTTTAGTTTGACCCCAACACACCTATGAGGGAAAATTACTTTACTGCGGTGTCTCAGTTCAGTGAAATAGGTCTTCAAGAGCTCAGAAATGCTGTCCAACTTGCAACATAAATTTTTCTGCGTTGCATACCACAAAGATTAAAGGAAATTATGTGCAGGTGAGGTACATACACAGTGTGTTAACTTCTGTTCGAAGATTTTTTAAGCAGTTGTATGAGCAATTTTGTCTAGACAGAAAGGCACATACCAAACTATAGTTTTCAAACGTGAGGTGTCACAAACTGACAACGCACTGTTGACCAATACAGTGGCAACGCCATGGTTGCAACAGATGCCAAATTGGCATGAAGGCTACAACAGGCAGAATTCAGCGTTCCAAGGCAGCTGTACAATCTAGTTATGGGTAATGCTGTAAAAGGACAGAGCTTTGGCGGAGCTGTCACTTGTACTCAGGTCATTCATGTGAAAAAATTTTCCGACGTGCTTGAGCCCGCATACTTTGAATGCGGAATGGTGGTTGGAGATAGAAGCATGGGAATATCCATTTGAGAAATCGTTAGTGGACTCAATACTCCGAGATCCACAGTGCCGAGTACAACAAATTTCAGGCATTACCTCCCACCATGAACACTTAATGACCAACAGCAGTGGCGTTTGCGTAGGGTTGTCAGTGATAACAAACAAGCAACCGTGCATGAAATAACAACAAAAATCAATGTGGGACGTATGACGAACGTATCCTTAGGTCCGCGCTGAAAAAATCTGCCGTTCATGGGTTATGGCAGCAGACGACCGATGCGAGTGCCTTTTCTAACAGCACGACATTGGCTGAAGCGCCTCTTCTCGGCTCCTGACCATATCGGTTTGACCCTAGCCGACTGGAAAACCACGGCCTGGTCAGAAGAGTCCAGATTTCAGTTGGTAAGAACTGATGGTTGGGTTTGAGTGTGGAGCAGACCGCACGAAACTATGAACCCGGTTTGCCAAAAAGGCACTGTGCAAGCTGGTTGTGGCTGCATAATGCTGTCGGCTGTGATTATATAGAATGTATTGGGTCCTTGAACCGATCATTGAATGGAAATGGTTACGTTCGGTTATTTGAAGGCCATTTGTAGCCATTCGTGCACTTAATTTTTATTGATGACAATGCACCATGTCACCGGGCCGCAACTGTACACGACTGGTTTGAAGGACATTCCGGACAATTCGAGCGAATGATTTGGTCATCCAGATCGACATACATGAATCCCATCGAACACTTATGGGACATAATCAAGAGGTTAGTTCGTGCTCAAAATTCTACACCGGTAACACAAAATCCTACACCGGCAATACTTCAGCGGTTATGAACGGCTCTATACGAGAAGACGCAGCATGGTTCAATATTTCTGCAGGAGACTTCCAACGACCTGTTGAGTACATGCCACGTCTAGTTGCTGCACTACGCCGAGCAAAATGAGGTGCAACACGATATTAAGCGGTATCTCATGACTTTTGCCACCACACTGTATAGTTCCACGACTTGGCTGCTCGTGTTGGTCGGGATACAACGACTGCATGAGAAGATGGAATAGATGGATTCAGGAGGGTCATACCCTACACAAAGAAGGATCTGCACGACCCCAAGTGACTAATGCCGAGAGAAAAGCATCCTATTTGCTGACCGTGCAATATCATCGTGCCGCCATGTCACGTACCTTATGTGAGCAAATGAGTTGTTTGCAACAAGTATCCACATGCACAGTGCGTCGACGTCTGGATCGCCACGGAGTTTCAGCATAGCGACATTGTTGCAGCTTCACTTGATGTGACAGCGAAACAGTGGTGCGTCCAACGACAATGGTGAAACGTGAGTGGTGCCACGCCCTATTTTCAGACGAGTTCCCGTTCTGTGTACAGCATCGCAATATACGCGTGCGTGTGTAGACTCTCCGATAAGAACGAACGCAGCTTCATTACATTCATCATCGTCATACACGCCTGCACCTGGTCTTTAGAGTGAACGCAATTTGAGACTGGCGTAACACGTGTGAAGTGACGCGACATTACAACGCGGCGCACATGTTCCACAGATGCCGTGCGGTCCAGTGTACACTGAAACGCCTCTGACGATTGTGCCCTTTAGTTCAGGCGAAGTGGCGCGCATGTGCCGCACAGTGGTTACTCACCTACGGCTTGCCAGTCCAACACTGCGTGATTCGCGAAGAAAATAGTTGTTATTGTTACACGAGTTCCGAATCATATTCGTATACTAATGCTAAAGACGAAGTGTTGCTTTATTTATTAATCGATAAAATATTCGAGCCGGCCGGTGTGGCCGAGCGGTTCTAGGCGCTTCAGTTTGGAACCGCGCGGCCGCTACTACCGTCGCAGGTTCGAATCCTGCCTCAAGCATGGATGTGTGTGATGTCCTTAGATTAGTTAGGTTTAAGTAGTTCTATGTTCTAGGGGACTGATGACCTCAGATGTTAAGTCCTATAGTGCTCAGATCCATTTGAACCATTTTTGAAAATATTTGAATTACGAAATAAATATTTATCTTTGAAAGGAACAGCTGTGGACAATTTCAAACTATGTCCAAGATGAGCGATGCTGATTTTACAAACTTTTCGCCCCCTCCCCCCCCCAATTTGCGCTGTTCCACATGGACCTGTTAAGTTACGAAAATGCGTGCTGACCCGCGCCGCACCACACGCGCTTTGCGCTTCTCGATTTGGATCCAGCCGTACTAGCTATGGCGACATTAGATAGACAAAACGATTACCTTTGCTTCGCATAGTCGCTAACCTGTTAAGGGATGACGGAAGGCAATTTTTATCCCTCTTCTGCCAATGCTATTTTACCCTTTGAATAGGTACATTTTTCAAATGAACTATAAGTGATAAAACAAGGAAATTTTTACTGCATATATATATAACATATACTCCTCAATTTACAAGTAAAATGAACATAAACCTCTTATGGTTTTGAAGAAAAAAATTTTATTCTTCCACTAGTGGTCTAAACTTTAATCTTTTTCTGTACATTAATTATTATAAAACACTTTCTGATTGTTTGATAGTTCTCAGTTTACTTGTAATAACGTATTACCATCTGCAGTACAAATTGACCAAATTTGTTGTTTTTAGCCCCATTAGTTAATCAAATAATAGTACCTGAAAGTAAAAAAGTGTAGTTTTGAGAAAAATCCATTTTAAGTTTAATATTGCAATTCTAGCATAGTTATTGATGAGAATTACTTACCATTAATATTTTCCTGCACCATACTGAGCATCATCTGAATCATACTGATCTTCTCTTCTTCTCTTGGTCCCTCTTCTTTTCTGTCTGGCTTCTTTTGTGCATTTTAAATTAGCAATATCTGCCTTGCGGATTCTCTCTTTATCTATTTGCACCAAGGATTTTGCAGTATTTCCACTAGATTTTATGCCAAATAATTCCAAAACATCCAGTTTTCTAATTACACCATCAATGAAGCATAAAATAGCATCATAAACGCTAAATTTGAGGGCTGTAAGCTGAACAAATACAGTTTTCGGTAACCGGTTCCAAATGACAGAATTCACACATTCATTTAAATTTTGGGTTTTCCATGAAGACATTTCTTCAACAAGGTATCTTTACAAAGGTCTCTAAATATGGGTTTAATTTCATTCATTAGTGATGCAGGTAAAGAATGTTTGTAGTCATATCTGGCACTTCTCCTGTACTTGCACCAAGTGTCAGGATCATTCGGGCAAAGACTGTGGACTGGATTTTCATTTGTGGAAAGCTTATGCAAAAAGATAGCCCATACAGCTCTTTTCATGTTTTCTAAATTCCCTAAATTTCTTCTTATGGCCAAGCCATAATAATTCTGTAACTTATCTATTTCAGCATTTGTCAGCCGACCTTTACCACCCATCTTCCAATGCCATTTTTGACTTTTCTTTCGATAATCTTCTCAACCTGGACCCCATTCTCTTCTGGACATGCCCAATGCACTCTAATTTAGAAATTGTGACATTAGGACCACAGGGTTGTTCTGCCTTGCTGTCACCGTCCCCAGATTGCACAGAGCGTCAGGAAACCCATCATATCTCACGAAAAAATTGTCGTATTTATATAAAACAAAAACTGTTTCACACAGGAAAGACCAGGCATTTCAAATATGCTAAAATTTAAAAATCGAATTTCTGAAGCCCAGTTGCCTTCCGTCTCCCCTTAAATATCATGGCTGGTCGCCGTGATGTTATTTTTCAACAACACAATACAAGTCGAACGTCGACATAGTGTGTATACAGCTTATAGCAACCTATAATGTATAAAAATTCCTTAAAATTTACCAAAATATGTCAAGTTGTGCTTGACTTAAGGAATTACCAGCTCTTTGAGCACAATTGTCATTGTAAGATTTTGGAATTAATTTCCGTTTTAATCCATTGTCGATGGTGGTAACTCATTAGTGGTGCTTCGCTTGGAATTAACTTCCGTTTAGTCCACTGTCGGCGAGTTATTACTGATACTTCGCTGCAGATTTAACTCTTTAGCTGATAAAGTTTTCTGCGTATTGGAGTTTGGAGGGACCACACTAACTCTAAACTGGTCTACGCAAGGCGTTCATTTTGATTTCCAATATATCACTGACGCCTACTATATCTTGCTATACCTACACCTCTACAGGGTGTCCCACTCAAACCTTCGTGACTTCAAAGACCGAGGGAAAAAAACCATAGTAGATACGACAATGAAAAATGTAGCACATTCTAGAGCGTCTCAAAGAATTTATTTATTTATTATCAATACACTTCTACATGTGAACCCTTTGTAGCACGAAGAATATCGAGGGTATATTCAATTTCTTGCCAAGTTCTTTGTCATTGATACGATGTCGCAAGGTAGGAGTATCGTCCACTTTGGTCGCATACACGCGGTCCTTCACGGGTCCCCACACGAAGAAATCAAGTGGCGTAATGTCGGGTGAACGTGGTGGCCATGCAAGGGGTCCTCCGCGCCCGATCCAACGATTGGGAAATTTCTTATCCAGGAACTTGACAACAGCCGTTGACCAATGCGGCGGAGCTCTATCTTGTTGAAAAATTATGTTGGGTTGCAAGTCTTGTATCTGAGGATACACAAACTGCTCCAACATGTCCAGATACACTGACCCAAAGAAACACGGCCCGACAATCCTGTCGTGCATTAGCCTGCACCAGACGTTTAGTTTAGGGCTATCACGAACATGTTCAGTGACAACGTGCGGATTTTGCGAACCCCAAATCCGAACATTATGCCTGTGAACCCTTCCTGATAGATGAATGGTTGCCTCATCTGCGAATAAAAATCTTTCCAGGAAGCTGGCATCCATATCAATACGCTGCAGCTTATCCGCAGCAAATTTTTGTCGGCGTGGTCTGTCGTTCGGTGTCAGATGTTGCAGAATTTGCACTTTGTAAGCACACATACGAAAACGCTGGTGTACTACACGATGCAGTGTTGATCGAGGTACATCAAGTTGCCTAGAAGCTTGACGAATAGACTTACGTGGGCCTCTGAGAAACGTTTGTATGATGTTCACCACTGCCTCTTCGGAAACTTCGTAACGTGCACCGCCAGAATGTTTCAGAACACTTCCAGTTGCCAGGAATTTCCTATACCGTTCCTTAATTGTTTTCATATCAAATGGATCACATTCATACACAGGATTATAATTTCTTTGCACAGTGATCGGCGATTTTGTTTCTGCAAACCACACTACTGCTTGTGCGCGTTGCTGTGGAGTCGCCATTTTCACTTCATGCGATCATGCTGCACTCTGGTGACAATACTTGGCACTTCTGACACAGGAATATAAGTTCTTTGAGATGCTCTACAATGTGGTGCATTTTTCATTTTCGTATCCACTGTGGTTTTTCTCTCCTGGGTCCTTGAAATCAGGGGGGTTTGAGTGGGACACCCTGCATATCTAGACAGCCTTCGCATTTCCCTACCACGTCCGAGCTTCTGACATTCCGCGCCCTGATTCGCAGAACGTTATCCTTTCAATGGTTATTCAGTCTTTTTCTCATGGTCACCTCCTCCTTGTGAGTCCCCTCCTTGATATCCGAATGGGAGAGTACTCCAGAAATCCACAAACACAGTACTGACGTATAATCACAACTGAGCCTGACAAAGACTGGACTACTACCGCACCGGCTCCACATAGACTGAACTGGACTCATAGGCTCTTTGCCACGACATATTAAATAACTTCTCAGTAATTACAAGTACCGTTTTATACAACTCAAAACGATATAGTTAGGTTCCGCGTACTAGGGCGACCATCATCCAGGCATTGCCGTGCTGTGCGGCGTCATTGTTCGTAAGCATAAAATTAAGAACACTACCACAAAACACTGAAGGACCATGCAAAATCACTTGTGCGCCTACATAGTTCTCAGTACTAATAACGATAATATAGATGGCTTGATGCACGGACAAGGGTACATCTAGAATAGGGGGCTCAAGAATGCAACAGTTTTGTCTATATGAGTAATGATTTTGGTAAGAAGGCGTCAGTCTTCGTGCAGCCGTTCGAGCAACAGCAGCTGGCCGGGGTGGCCGAGTGATTCTAGGCGCTACAGTTTGGAACCGCGCGACCGCTACGGTCGCAGGTTCGAGTCCTGCCTCGGGCTTGGATGCGTGTGATGTCCCTAGGTTAGTTAGATTTAAGTAGTTCTACGTTCTAGGGGACTGATGACCTCAGCAGTCAAGTCCCATAGTGCTCAGAGCCATTTGAACCATTTGAGCAACAGCATTGGGCCGCTCACACAGAAGAGGCCACGTTATTATAGGAGGAGAAAGCGTACTCCCCCCCCCCCCACAGTGTATAAAGCCATCGATAATATTGTTATTAATACCGAGAACTATGTTGGCGCACAAGTGATATTGCATAGTCCTTCAGTGTTTTGTGGTGGTGTTCTTAACTTTACTGTTACGAACAATGATGCCGCTCAGCACGGTAATGGCTGGGTTACCGTCGCTATAGTACGTGGTCTTGCAAAATATTACACAAATCATGCATTGGTGTACATTATACAGTGGTACTCAAAACTGAAGGACGACAGACGACAGTGGCATAGCTCGATGAAACTTGTACTGTCATAGAAAGAACTCCTACAGTATAGTACAGAACTTAGTTGAGACAAATAAGCAATGAGACAAACAGAATTTACACTTTTATTCGAAGACAGTAATTACGCTGAGCTCACCGGTTTTTATGATGGTGCCCTGGACATTAGAAAAGGCAGGACATGGTCCTTAATAGCATGTCTGATTACTATGTACAACAATGCATGTTGTGCAGCGTAGATGCCGACCAGTAGGTTGTTAAGGATTTGTTGAGATAGGGCGCTCCATTCCTCCATCAACACTGTTGACAACAATTGGACGTTCCTAGGACGTGCTGCAATACTTCTCCCCAATCCATCACAGGCGTGGCCGATGGGACTTGAGTCATGGGAACGGGAGGGCCAGTCAAACCAGCGAATATCCTCTCGTTTCCAGGGCTTCTCCTCCTGCACAGTTCTGTGTGGTCCCCCATTGTCAGCCATAAAAACAGGAGAAGTACGTACTCTGAGGGCTCCGCCCGAACTTAATTATGTGTTTAGAGAATTCATCTATATGTTTTGATTAATTAGCTTTCGAGTATCAATCTATGTTTGACATAAATAGCCGTATCTAGCAATTGCATTGACTTAAAAGCTTAAATATTTCTTAGCTCCAAATGACCGTAGATTTTAGTGTCTGACATAAATTTCAAGTTGATAACGCTAGCCGTTCGTGAGAAAAAAGAGGCTTCACAGACAGAAACGAATGGCAAAAAATGTATTTTTACCCGATGTAATTACATATTAACAATGTTCAGATCTTTTCCCTTCACTTGGAATGTTAAATCTTACTTCTTGTTAAATTTCATGATTTTAAGTTAACGGACAATAGGTTTTGATGAGTGAATTATGAGTATCAAAATAGCAACACAGATAACGGTATCTTTTGATTGCATTGACTTAAAAACTTAATTTTTTTTTACTCCGAAAAGGGAAAGGAGACCTTAGTATTTTTTGTTAATTTCAACTTGATACCTCTATCCCTTCTTGAGAAACAGGGGTCTTAACAGAAAGACGGACGAGCAAGTGATCCTTCAGGGTTTCATTGTTACAGACTGTGACATGGAACCATAAAAATGAAGTCAGCTCTGAATGCACCCTAGAAAAGACGCACATGGGGAAGGAGTACGTCGCTCCATATGAGGGTATTTTCGGAATCACTACTCGTACTCAGAAGGAACCTGCTCTCATTCGAGAAGTGCACACGACCTCATTCCTCGTTGGTCCAGGTCAAATTCAAATGGCTCTAAGTACTATGGGACTTAACATTTGAGGTCATCAGTCCCCTAGACTTAGAACTACTTAAAGCTAACTAACCTAAGGACATCACACACATCCATGCCCGATGCAAGTTTCGAACCTGCGACCGTAGCGGACGCGCGGTTCCGGACTGAAGCGCCTAGAACTGCTTGGCCACAGCGGCCGGCGTTGGTCCAGTTCCTGTGCTCTTGGCATCATCGCCAACGGCGCCGCCAATGTGCAGATGTTAACGGAACACAACGTACTGGTCGTCAGGCAAAGACCCGAGGCTGTCGCCGTGTCATTGTTGAGTGTGATATTTCGTGTCTTCCAGTGCTGCTAAATGGAATTCCACCCGCTGTTTAATCTCAGTTCTTTCTTGTCTATTGCACAATCTTGCTGCTATTGTTGACCGTGGTCAACCATGTACACTCC